>NC_058403.1:204740291-204744568 GCF_002201575.2 Neomonachus schauinslandi
CTGGAGTCCCGGGATCGAGTCCCGCATCGGGCTCCCTGCTCGGCAGGGAGTCTGCTTCTCCCTCTGACCCTCCTCCCTCTCATGTTCTCTGTCTCTCATTCTCTCTCTCTCAAATAAATAAATAAAATCTTTAAAAAAAAAAAAAAAAAAAAAGTTGTTAAGCATGGAGCACATGGGTGGCTCAGTTGGTTAAGCATCCAGCTCTTGATTTCAGCTCAGGTTATGATCTCAGGGTCGTGAGTCAAGCCCCGCATTGGGCTCCACACTGGTAGTGGAACCTGCTTAAGATTCTCTCCCTCCCTCTTCCTCTGCCCTTCCCTGCCCACCCTATAAAAAAGAAAGTTGTTCAGCATCCTTGATTATGAAGGGAGTGAAAACAAAACCACAGTGAAAGGTGAGGGAGATACTCTGTGTCTATGTGGGTAGATGGAGCAACCTACCCTGTCCCCAGCGCTATGCTGGGAAGCAAAGGATGAGGACCACAGAGGTGGGGCTTGTGCTTTTGCTGGTGAGACAAGACCCCCTTGGGGCAGGGACTACAGCCTTGCCCCTCTCTCTCCCCGGAGCCAGGCACAGGGACTGGTGGGCCAATGAATATTAGGATCAATCATCCATCCAGTCATTCAGCAAATATTTATTGAGCACCTGCTACACACCAAGCACTGTTCTCTGCCCTGAGAAAATAGGGATGAATAAGGCAGACAAAATTCCTTGCCCTTTCAGAAAATAGTGAACAAGAATAGTGGATGAAACATGTATCCCACCTGAAAGAGATGCGCGAATGAGTTGTGGGGATGCCAGAGGGCAGAGTCAAGTGCAGAAGCACTGAGGCTGGGCTGCCCCTGGTGTGCCAGAGGGGCAGGGACAAGGCCCGTGTGCCTGGGAGGGACGAGCAAGGTGGAGGGTGGGAGGAGGGGAGGGGAGGGAGGTGATGGGAGCAGATCTTTTGGGGCCTGTGGGTAGAGGGGAGGGCGTTGGCTTTTACTCTGAAGGAGGTGGGAGCCCTGGGAGGGGTCGGAGCAGAGGACAGGTGTGACGTGACTTACGTTCTACAGGATCATTCTGGCTGCTGTGTTGACACAGGCCGTGGAGGGCGAGGGCAGAAGCCTGCAGACTCGGAGGAGGCAACTGCACTAGTGGAGGTGAGAGACGCTGGGGGCTGGAGCAGGTGCTACTGGAGGAGGTGTGGGAGAACAGACGAATGAATGTGGGCGCAAACAAATGGAGGCACGAGAGTGGGTGCAGCGCACTGGGTTTGGCTGAATCCAGGACGGCCCCCTGGAGGAAGAGGTTTTAAAGGAGGGAGCAGGAAGTCCCCTTTACACAAAAAATAGAATTTGGCATGATGGGATCCTCACCTCACCTGGCCAGGTGGGTGGAGTGTCCCCACTTGCAGAGCAGACATCCCAGGCCCAGGGAGATGGAGTTGTTTAGGGAGCCACTCTGCATGGGCATCAGACAGACCCAAGAGTGCAGCTGGCTTCTGTGACTTTGGGCGTGTGACTTGAAATGAAATCTGAACTCTTTCCCAGTCTGGAAGGTCCGCAAAGTCGACCCCTCACACCCCCTGTCACCTCTTGTACTGCACCTCTTCGGTCTCTCATTGCTCGCTGCACTGCGGTTACAGTGGGCTCTTGCTGATCTGTGAGCCTGAGAGTCTGCTCAGAACCCTCCCATGGCCGCCACCTCACTCAGAGCAAAGGCCTAAGTCCTCCCTGGGCGCACGAGGCCCTGCTCGCTCTGCCCAATCCCCTCCCTGCCCTCACCGCCTCCTGCTGTCCCCCTTAGCACTCTGTTCCAACCCCACAGGCCTCCTCGCTGTTCCTCAAACACACCAAGCACGTCCCCACTTCAGGGCCTTCGTACTGGCCGTTCCCTCTGCCTGGAGCCGTCTTGCCTCACATCCTCATATGGATACTTCTTCCTGTCACTCAGGTCTCAGGTTCAGTTTCACCTGCTCAGAGAGGCCCTCTTTGACCTTGTCTGTAGAAGAACTTGTCTTGTTTGATTGTCTTCATAGCACGAATAGAAATCACATTAGACTTTTACACATGTGCTTGCTCACTGTGCATCTTCTCTGGATTATATGCTCTGGACAGCATGGACAGAGCCCCGGCTAGCATATGTGGCACCTAGGAGGGAACTGGAAGGAGGCAGCCCTTCCTCCCGGCAGACACATCAGCTCAGCATGTAGCTCGGCAAGCAGAGCACAGGCTGAATTTCAGTCCCACTTGCAACCCTGGTCTGGTGCTTTTGCACAGTGAACAACCTTTGTAACTGCACAGAGTGGCCCTGGTCATGGACCTTGCTTATCTTACTGAAGGCAATATCTACAGTGGTGCATGGAATACAGTAAGCATGCAAAAAATATTTGTTTGAAAGGAGGGAGGAAGAAAGAAACAGAGAATGGAGGTAGAGAAAAGAAAACAAAGAGGAGGGGCGCCTGGGTGGCTCAGTAATTAAGCGTCTGCCTTCGGCTCGGGTCATGATCCCGGGGTCCTGGGATCGAGCCCCACATCGGGCTCCCTGCTCTGCGGGAAGCCTGCTTCTCCCTCTCCCACTACTCCTGCTTGTGTTCCCTCTCTGGCTGTCTCTCTCTCTGTCAAATAAATAGATAAAATCTTTAAAAAAAAAAAAAAGAAAAAAGAAAACAAAGAGGAAAGAAAAATGGTAAATCAGTCAGGACAGGTTTTGCTACAGTAACAAACAACCCCCCAAATCTTAATGGCCGAACTCCACCAGGCTTTTTTTTTTGTTCCTGCTAGTCACTGCAGCTCAGCAGGAGGTCCCATTCATTATCAAATGCAGCCTGCCTGGGAGATATAGATCCCCCGGAGTCTCTTGCTCCAGTGATTAAATGCTTCAGCCCAGAAACATCATGTGTCTCACAGCTCATTGGTCAGAAGTGGTCATATGCCTGCCCAGTCACAAGGAGGTCAGCAAGTGTCACCCGCCTGTGTGCTTTGAAGGGAGAGTCAGAAATTTTTGGAGCGCAGCACTAGTGAGTGTCAGTGCCAATAGAAAAATAAAGAGGAATGTAACCACTTTGAGCCTCCATTTTCTCATCTGTTAAGTGGGCATAATCATAACATAATATAGTCCCCACGTCCCGATGCAATGTGAGGATGAAGGAAGGTCACAGCGCAGTTTGCTTGGGGTCTCAGCAGGTAATAGCTGCCATTATTACTTCTGTACAAGGTATGTAAGTGCTGGGCCCGGGTTTCCAACCGAGGCTGTTCTGTTCTCTAAATATCTCATAAGGCCAGTAGGGTGCTAATAGTGTGGGAGAGGCGGCCCGAGGCCACTGCCCGGGCCCTGAGCCCATTTTCCTGCCCTGCAGATCTCCTGAGCGTGCCCGCGCGTCTCCCTGCTCATGCCGCTGGGACTGGGGCGGCGGAAAAAGGCGCCGCCTCTGGTGGAAAATGAGGAGGCGGAGCCAGGCCGTGGGGGGCTGGGCGTGGGGGAGCCGGGGCCCCTGGGTGGGGGTGGGGCAGGGGGGCCCCAGATGGGCCTGCCTCCCCCTCCCCCGGCCCTGCGGCCCCGCCTCGTGTTCCACACCCAGCTGGCCCACGGCAGTCCCACGGGCCGCATCGAGGGCTTCACCAACGTCAAGGAGCTGTACGGCAAGATCGCCGAGGCCTTCCGGCTGCCAGCTGCCGAGGTACCCGCGGGGGAGCCGGGCCCCGGGGTCCCTGACGGAGGGCTGAGGCCCGGGCGTGCCTCCTGCTCAGGAGCGGCGGCTCAGACGCTGGAGCTGCACATGCCGGGGCCTGCTCCCCAGTGACTTACGGGGAACTGGAGGCCAAGCCTGGGTGCTGAGCGCCCTTCAGGCATCGGGAGGCCTGTGCCCCAGCGGCCTGCAGAAATGGGTGGCCAGGGCTGGATGTGACCTTCCCAGCATGCATCGGGAGGCTTGCGCCCCAGTTGATTACGGGGTCTGGAGGTCAGATGCGAGATTCATTTCTCTGTGATGCATTGGGAAGCCTTACCCGGAGGACCTGGGAGCTGAAGGAAGGGAGGCAAAAAGGGCAACCGTAGGATTGAGCAGGAAGTAGATGCGGGGGTCTCAGTAGGTGTGGGGGGTATTCTCTGCCCCTTCATTCATTCCACAAGCCCTTACTGAGCACCCATTGTGTGCCAGGCTCTGTGCCCTGGGGGCCGCAGGGAGTTTTTGCCAGGACAGAAATCCCAGCCCCAGCAGAGCTGCATCCTAGTGGGGGCCACTCTGGGGTGGGGACCCCCATGAAGGGGCAGAGAATACCCCCCACACCTACTGA
>NC_058403.1:204744968-204775048 GCF_002201575.2 Neomonachus schauinslandi
TGCTAGCAAAGGGCGGGGGAAGGAGGTGAGGGTTGAGTGTCTCCCGCCCATGCAGGTGATGTTCTGTACCCTCAACACCCACAAAGTGGACATGGACAAGCTCTTGGGAGGCCAGATCGGGCTGGAGGACTTCATCTTTGCCCACGTCAAGGGGCAGCGCAAGGAGGTGGAGGTGTTCAAGTCAGAGGAGGCGCTGGGGCTCACCATCACTGACAACGGGGCCGGCTATGCCTTCATCAAGGTGCTTGGGGTGCATGGGGCACCCGGAGTCCTGAGGGCAAGGATGGGCCATGGCATCCAAGGGCAGAGCCATGGGGGCTGACAGCTCCTCTCCCCACAGCGCATTAAGGAGGGAAGCGTGATTGACCACATCCAGCTCATCAGCGTGGGTGACATGATCGAGGCCATCAACGGTCAGAGTCTGCTGGGCTGCCGGCACTATGAGGTGGCCCGGCTGCTCAAGGAGCTGCCCCGAGGCCGCACCTTCACGCTCAAGCTCACGGAGCCCCGCAAGGCCTTTGGTGAGGGGGCTGCCTCCTGGACCACTGCTCTTCGCTTGGGTTCAGGCCACAGTGGCAGGGAGACACCAGCAGGTGGCACCCAAGGCCAGCCAGCTGCAGTAGGAGGGGTGGGGGGGGGCTCCGCCTTGCCCTGGGGAGGGGGTGCTGGCTCTCCGCCCAGCCTGGGAGGAGGGTGAGGGCAAGGAGGAAGTTGCCCCCACACCCAGCTTCCTGGAACCATTAGTCCAGCCAAGCGCCCCCAACCCTGGCGAGCCCCTCCAGTCCTGAGAAGCCAGGGTTGGCTGCCCTGTTCCTGCACCCCCACTTTTCCGTCTGACTTCACTAACTCTCTGGAATGGGCCTGAGGCCCCTGAGGTGGGGGTGGGGGACTCTCAAACACTTCCCCAGGCAGATAGGGCTGGTCTTTGGCCCAGCAGCTGGATCCCCTTGGCCTTGGGGAGAACAGCTCAAGACCCAGGCCCCACCCCCTTCCTGTCCCTCAGGCCCTGGGAACAGGGCCCCCTTCTGTCTCCCCTCCAGCCTTTTCCATTCTCAGCCCCTGGCTGTCCTTCCCCATCCATGCCAAGCCGGAGTCAGGAGTCCTGCCCTCCTGGGGTCACCTCAGGCCCCAACTCCCCAGAGCCTGCAGAAACTTAGAGAAGGTAGAAGGGGGTATCTGAGGCCAGGCTGCCTGGGGTCCTGCCCAGGGCATGCTGGAATTGGGCTTCCCAGACCCTCACCCCTTCCCTGCCTCCCACAGACATGATCGGTGTACGCTCAGGGGGTGGCCGCCCTGGCTCTGGCCCCCAGCTGGGCACTGGCCGAGGGACCCTCCGGCTCAGATCCCGCGGCCCCGCCACAGTAGAGGATGTGGTGAGTGTTCTAGCCCGGCCCCAGCCCTCCTTCCCTGGGCATCCATAGGTGGCTGCATCCTCTGTTAGCTGAGGGGCTCTGGACACTAGATTCAAATCTACCTCCGCCACGTAGCAGCTCTGGGACCTCTGTTGGGTAGGTGGGCCTCAGTTTCCTTGTTTGTAAAGTAGGGGGATAGTAATATTGTCACAGGGTTGTGGTGAGGATGAGCTGTGGGTTAATACATGTAAAGTGGTGAAAAGAGCATCCCGCACTTAAGTACAATTACAAATATATTCACATTATTGTGATGTCATTGTCCCTCCTCCCACCCCGCCCTCCCCCACCCCCCCCCCCAGCCCTCAGCCTTTGAGGAGAAGGCGATTGAGAAGGTAGATGACCTGCTGGAGAGTTACATGGGCATCAGGGACACGGAGTTGGGTGAGTGGGGACGCCTGGATCTGGGGATGGGCGTGAGCCTTGGGGAAGGGGCTTCTGGGTCCTGTGGGGCTGGGTCTACCCTGAGTACCTCTGTCATCTGTGCTTCCATTCTGTGCCCCGCCCCCCACCCTTGTCCAGCGGCCACCATGGTGGAGCTTGGAAAGGACAAAAGGAACCCGGATGAGCTAGCCGAGGCCCTGGATGAACGGCTTGGTGACTTTGCCTTCCCTGATGAGTTCGTCTTTGACGTCTGGGGTGCCATTGGGGATGCCAAGGTCGGCCGCTTCTAGGCCCCCTTCCAGACCTCTCAGTGACCTGGCTCCGCTTGGTGGGAGCCCCCAGTGGGAGGGCCACCATGGCCTGGACCGCAGCATCCGGCTTGGACCTTGCTCAGCAGCCCAAGGACGATGCAGAGTGGAGGTGGGGCCGGGCCTCCGCCCCACTCCAATCGGTACCACCCCTCCCCAGCTCCCACCCTGGCTGGGGTTCCCGGTCCCCCCTTGCCCTGTTCCCCACCTACCTCAGCCGGGTCAGGCGCAGGGGGTGGTGGGGGAGGGACCAGCCAGATTGTGCGGCCACCCCCACCCCCAACACTTTCTGCATCAGCTGCCAAACTGGTCTCTCATCTCCCTGGGGCCTGTTTGGGGGTCCTGACCTCCCTAGTTTCCTGCTGCAGGGAATGCAGAAGGGGGGCATGCCCCCCCCTCAGCAAATGCAAAAATGGCCCCCCCCCCCATGCCCCACCCAGAGAGGAGCCCCCTCACTTCGGAGTCTGTTACCTCCACATTTGAAACACTAGTCTGCTGTGAACCCCCAACCTCCCTCCCTCCCCTGCTCTCTGTGTCGCCCTCAGCCCAGCCCCAGACAGAAGGGGCAAGAGGGACGATGGCGGTGGGCTTTTGTATCTGAATTGCTGTCTTGAACATAAAGAATCTATCTGCTGTTGGACCTGTGTGGTGGCTTCAGCTTTGGGGTGGGAGAAGGGGGTGAGCCAAGGCTGGGAAAGAATGTAGCAGCTGAAATCCATCCTCCTCGGGCTCCAAATTGAATTAGGAGCCTGGCTGGGCCACCCGCCCCCCCCCCCCCCCGCCCCAACCCGTTCCGCCTGATGAGGTTTCTGGCTGTGGGCCACCAGGCTTCCAGTCAAAGGCCGGAGCTTCCTGGCCTACTGAGGTTCAAATCTTGCTCCCTCTCGAACAAGGCCTCCCGCCACCTCAAGCCTGATGTGAACAGTGGGCACCAGGCTGTTGTAGCCCAGAGCCATAGGGGACAACACCAGGGCCAGGAGATGCGGAAGCCTGGCTTGGGAAAAGAAAGACGGGGGGCCCAAGATGGAGGCCTGCCAGGGCAAATGCCGTGGGGAGGAGCCCTGCCCCCGAGCCAGAGGGGAGCAGTCATGATGTGGCCCCCGTTCCTGCTGACTCTGGATGCGGGGGGTCCGCTGGCGTCCATGGCGCACCATGGTTTGCACTGGACATAAACCCAGCGTGCTTGTTTTGACAACCCACTTCATCCTCGAGGATTGAGTGGGGATCAGGGAAGGGGGGGTGGGACCCTGGCCAGACCTGGAGGGAAGGGCAGGAATTGAAGCAAGGGGAGCCAGGCCAGAGGTCCCTGCAGGAATGTCTGGGGTCAGCCCGCTCCCCATTTTCATCGCTCCTTTCAACAGGACAGACTGGGCCTGCCTGGGAGAGGGGAGCTGGGGGCCCTGGCAGGGCGCGGGGTGTGTGCGCAGGCCGCGGTTGTGCTCTTGGGGTGGGATGGAGACAGCTGTTGTTGGGGTTCCTCTCAACATCCCTGGGCACCCACGGGTGCGTCCTGTGTCTGTGCTGGTAAACTGCTCAGGTCGCGAAGGGGTGCGGCGGTGTGTCTCAGTGTTGAGACGGTAAGACTGTCTATCAGAGTGTTGGTGGGTTTTGACTCCATTGAGGGAACGGGATGTAATGACTGTCTTTGTGTTCCACAGTGTTTGTGGGGGTAACCGGCAGCACCCGTGTGGAGTGTGGCCGTGTAGGTGCAGCTCGGGGGGTGTCCAAGGCTGTGAGTGTGAGTGTCTCCGGGTGTTTTCTGTTTGTGGGCTAGGTGTTGACCAGCTGGGTCTCAAGATGTCCAGGAGGTGCGACTCCTTGTGCCGTGGGTGTATGGAGTGCATTCGCAGGGCCTGTCTTGGACTGTTGGGGGGTGTCTGTGGGTGATACAGAGTGGGGCTGGTGGGCTGTCTCAGAGGGAGGGATGGTGTTGTGCGTCTTGGTGCTAGGCGAGACCGGATCTCCCAGCGCCTTCTCAGGGGAATGCATTTCCGCGTGTTGAGAGAAGTTAAAGCCAGTAACAATAGGGGCACCTGTGGGGGTCCTGGAGGTGACAGTCACAGTGCGTTCATGGGTATGACGAAGGCTGACCCTAAAGCTTTGAGGAGCGTGGCTGCCGCTGTGCTGGGGACAGACTGATGGCATCTGGTCATAGGGTGTTAAGAGGCATGACGGTGTGTGTCTTAGAAGGTGAGAGTGTGTGCGTGCGCCCCTGCTTCTCAGGGCAGGACGTGAGGCTGCAGTTGTGTGTCCACAGGTGGCTTAGGACTCGTGTGTCTCAAGAGAGAGTCCCCGGTCACCAGACCTCTTGGTTCCCCTGCCCCCCTTCAGCCTCCTCCCCTGCCCCTCCCAGGGTATGACTCGCTGCTGGCCCTGGCCTGAGCTTTAAGCCCCTGTGTAAATAATGGGCGGGTCTCCTGGCCAAGCTGGGCCCGACCCAAGCTGGTCCACACGAGGCACTGCCCACCACCACCCCCGAACCAACATCCATGAAGGCTTTGGTAGGGCGAGAGGGTGTTGCTGCCCCCAAGCAGGGTTAGCCCCCCAAGCTCGCAGTCCCCATGGGGGCAGTGGCACCCCCTGCAGCCGCCCCAGCTTGCCCTGGGCGATGTTCACATTTTCCAGTGTTTAGATTTTATCCACTTTATTAATGAGGCAGGCGAAAGGCCCGCGCCTGGGGGGAAAGGGGGGGGAAAGAGGGCTACTCCCGCCCCCGCCAGTGGGAGGGGGTCATGGGGAACCAGGCCAACTCCCCGGGAGACCCCTTCCTGGTGGGGCAGCTGGGGTCCAGTGTAGCCTGTGCCCATTGCCAGGAGCACAGAGGGGTCTCTGCCACCCTAGGCCCCCCCTGGGTGCGAGATGGCTGGAGCAGCCCCTGGAGGCCAGAGCAGGCAGCGGGAGGAGGCAGGGAGCTGAGGAGCCGCCCCAAGAGGGAGGGAGAGGGAGCGGCCTGGCCTGCCCGAGAGCTCTGGTGGAGCGGGCGCGGGTGCAACAGGCAGCGGGGGCCAAGCAGCAGGCAATGGGGACCTGGAGTCCCAAGCTGTGTGGGTAAGAAGACTGGGGCATGAGGATGTCTGGTGGGGGAGGAGGGTTTGGAAGGACGGGGCCGTGGCTAGTTCAGTCTCTGTGTCCTGTGTTCTTGACTCTCAGCCCCATCTGTCTGTCCCTGTCAGTCTTACTGTCTGTCTGCCTTTCCCATGTGGCCAGCAGGCAGTTCTGCCCTCTCAGCCCTCACCTCCAGGTTATCGAGGGATGGGTGGTGCTGGGTCCGCCTTGAGGCCTTTAGGGCAGGGACCTGGAGCTGGCAGGAATGGGAGCCGGGGGGCATCCACAGTAAGGCAGCTGTGGTCAGGGGACAGCCAGGGTGAGACAGTGACAGAACTTAGAGATGGCAGTGTGGGGGGCAGGGACGGTGGGGACAGACATGTAGCTGTGGGGAAAAGGACAGTGCAGTGGAGAGAGATGTCCCCGTGGTGGCAGAGTTGGGGCTGTGAGCATCAAACATGGGACTGGAGAAAAGGTGACGTGATGGTCAGAGATGGGGCAGTGAGGTCAAGTGGGGGGCCCTGCCGATCAGAAATGGGTCAGGGGGTGTCAGATGGAGCCAGGGGCGAGAAATTCGCTGTGGTGCAATAATGAGAGGTGGGTGTCAGAGGTAGGTCCGTGACGCCCACAGGTGGGGACAGACACGGAAGGCCGGAGCCCGGGGAACCAAGGTGGACAGAGAAGGTGGTGAGGGCAAGAATGAGGCCTGGAGCAGGAGCTGATGGGCTGATGAGGCAGAGGAGAAAGCGGTCGGGAATGGGGCAGCCAGGGTCCTTTGGAGTTGCCGTGGGCAGAGGCGACAGAAGAATGCCATGGCATCCAACGGGGCCTGATGACCCGAGGTGGCGCTGCCTGCTAGTCCCATGGGGATGGTGGGCAGTGTGCTCCCGGCCCGCCTCACGGAGCACCCCTCTCCTCTCCCCAGCCCCAACCCCAGCACCTGACATGAGTCTCTGCGGGCCCCTCAACCTGAGCCTGGCGGGCGAGGCGACCACGTGCGCGGAGCCCGGGGCTCCCAACGCGTCGGCCGCGCCGCCCCCCGGCCGGGCGGGCACCTCGCCGGCGCTGCCCATCTTCTCCATGACCCTGGGCTCCGTGTCCAACGTGCTGGCGCTGGCGCTGCTGGCGCAGGCCGCGGGCCGCCTGCGGCGCCGCCGCTCGGCCGCCACCTTCCTGCTGTTCGTCGCCAGCCTTCTGGCCACTGACCTGGCGGGCCACGTCATCCCGGGGGCGCTGGTGCTGCGCCTGTACGCGGCGGGCCGCCCGCCGGCCGGCGGCGCCTGCCACTTCCTGGGCGGCTGCATGGTCTTCTTCGGCCTGTGCCCGCTGCTGCTGGGCTGCAGCATGGCCGTGGAGCGCTGCGTGGGCGTCACGCGGCCGCTGCTGCACGCGGCGCGCGTCTCGACGGCCCGCGCGCGCCTGGTGCTGGCCGCGCTGGCCGCCGTGGCCTTGGCGGTGGCGCTGCTGCCGCTGGCGCGCGTGGGCCGCTACGAGCTGCAGTACCCGGGCACGTGGTGCTTCATCGGCCTGGGCCCCGCGGGCGGCTGGCGCCAGGCGCTGCTCGCCGGCCTCTTCGCTGGCCTCGGCCTGGCCGCGCTGCTCGCCGCGCTCGTCTGCAACACGCTCAGCGGCCTGGCCTTGCTGCGCGCCCGCTGGCGCCGCCGCTCGCGACGGCGTTCTTCGGCGAGTGGCCCCGACGGCCGCCGTCGCTGGGGGGCGCGCGCGCCCCGCTCGGCCTCAGCTTCGTCCTCCTCGTCCGTCGCTTCGGTCCCCGGCGGCTCCCCGGGCCGTGGCTCAGCGCGCAGAGCCCGCGCTCACGATGTGGAGATGGTGGGCCAGCTCGTGGGCATCATGGTGGTGTCGTGCATCTGCTGGAGCCCGCTGCTGGTGAGGGGCGCACACGCCCCTCGGGCCGGGCTCCTCCCTGCCCCCCTCCTTGGCCCCTCCCACCCTTTTCCCTCCTGAGACACCTGGGTTCCCTCCCTTCCCCAGCCGGGGCCCCACTCCCTCGAGTCCCCACCAGTCAGGAGAGACAGCCCTTTGGCCTCTCTCTCTGACATCCCATCCCCTCCACCCCGTCCCCTTCTCTTATCCTACCTGGGGTCTTTGTAGTTCACGCTACCCAGGCAACCTTCCTCCCAGCCCCACTCCTCTAGACCCGGATGCTTCATTCCCTAGCCCCTTCCACCAGCACCGCGCCCCGTTTCTCTTCTCCCCTTGGTCCCCAGTCCTTCAGGATACCTGGGACTTCTCTCCTTTTTTGCTGGAGCCCCCACTCACGGAAGGGCTTTGCTTCTGCCACGCCTTCTTCGCCCCTCCTTCCGTAGTTCGTTCTGACGAAGACTTCTGAGTCTCCCCACCCCCACCCCGCCTCCGCCGTGAGCCTCTGCTCCTCCTCACAGCTCCCTTGGCCTCCCGCCACGCTCGCATCCATCCCAGCCCCACCCTTGGCCAGTCCCCTTCTCTTTACACCTGCCCCACCGCTCACACCGGCTTCTCCCGCAGGTGTTAGTGGTGCTGGCCGTCGGGGGCTGGGGCTCCAGCTCCCTGCAGCGGCCGCTGTTTTTGGCTGTGCGCCTCGCTTCCTGGAACCAGATCCTGGACCCCTGGGTGTACATCCTGCTGCGCCAGGCGGTGCTGCGCCAACTGCTTCGCCTCCTGCCCCCGAGGGCCAGCGCCAAGGGCAGCCCTGCGGGGCTGCGCCTAACCAGGAGCGCCTGGGAGGCCAGCTCGCTGCGCAGCTCCAGGCACAGTAGCCTCAGCCACCTGTAGGCGAGCCAGGAGTCCCAGCGGCTAAGTCGGACCACCCCGGGCCGGGCCCAGGACCGCAGCGCGGAGCCTTCAGGGAATAAAGCCATTTTGCGGACCTGCGCAGGCATGTGTGGGGTCGGGGTTGCAGCACCCCTGTGGCCGCGCGGGGGCGATAGAGGTGCCGCCTGAGCCGCCGGGGTGTGCAGTTCTGGGACCTTCCACGCAGAGGCGCCGGGAGGCCAGACGCGGAGCGGGAGCCGCTGGAGCATGCGCAGAATGCCACGGCCCCAACCCCAGCTCCCGGGCTGTGTCGAGGGCAGAGCAGCTGAGCCAGAGTCCGAGGCGCTTTTTGCTCCTACCGCCCGCCAGGGCTGACCCTAGCAACAATTCTCTCATTGTGGCCCTGAGCTCCTCCAACACATCCCCAAGGCCCTACCCCCAAACCACACCCCAGCAGGGCCTCAAAACTCCAGTGTCCCTAAACACAACTCCCAGCCTGTCCCATCTCAGCCCGCCCATGCTCCCCACCCTAGTAAGAGCCCGGAGTCCCCACCTTCCCTTAACTCTCATCAAGTGACCCCCATACCAGAACCCAGGGCATCTCCCCGTCACTCCCTATGCCCCTGGCCACCCACTGGATCAGTCCCCACCAACTCTCCCCATTTCCAAGTACACGACCCCACCCCACCCCGCCATGCCACCATTACTACACACAAGAGGAGCCGAAGGATGCATGGATGGGGCAAACCCCAAAGGCCTTTTTAAAAACTACTGAGAGCTTGGTCAGGGCAGGGGCAGGCGAGAGGGCTAGCAGCCGCCGGCCACGAAGTCGAAGTCCTGGAAGGCTGCCTGCTCTGTGGCCGTGAGGGGCCGCGCGTCGCGGGGCGGGCTCAGCGTGGGGGCCTCCCCTGTGAACTCCTCGTCGAAGTTGCTGACATCAGTGCGGCCTGACAGCGTGGGCACGAAGGGAGGTGGCAAGCGCCGGGCCAGCAGAGTGTCCCAGCCCAGCGTCTAAGTAGGGGAGAAGGGGGGGAGAGAGAGGAAGAGGTCAGCGTGGCGGGGGAGAGGTGCAGACTGCAGGAGGGGCCAGCTCCTCGTCGCCCGCCCAGCCCTGCATCTGTGGCGATTAGCATAGGGGTCACAACACAGAGGGGTCAAGTGGGGGGCTGGGGGCCCAGTAAGGATGACAGTGTGAGTATGGGGAGCCCCGGCGTGCGGGAGAGGGAGCCTGGGTTCATACACATGGCAGTGGCCCCACCAGGCCAGCCTGGAGTAGATGTGGGTGTAGGAGGGTCAGCGGGTGTGAAGGAGCGGGGAGGAAATAGAGATGATAATGTTGGAGGGGAAGTGACTAGATCTTGGTAGGGGAGAAATGAATAGGCCCTGGGGGTGTGGGGATGACCAAGTCTCTGGTGGGGAGTTGGCCAGGCACTTGGGGTGACCTCACCCTATAGAAGGGCTGCTTTTTCACATCCTCTGCATCCCTCTCGCTGGATCCCAACCTCCGCTCTGGATTCCTTCGCAGCAGCTGGGGGAAGGAGAGGTGTCAGTCTTCCCCTTCCTGGCCCCAGAGCCCCTGCCCAGGCCCAAGTAGGGGGGGTCCTCACCCTGCGCATGATTCCAATGGCTTCAGCTGACAGGAACCGTGGGTAGCGAACTTCATCATTGACTATGCTGTCAAACACCTCCTCCTCGTCGTCCCCTGGGAATGGGGACTGGGGACAGGGAGAGCCAGGATGAATTAGGCCCCTCCTCCTGGCCACTCCCCTCCCAGCCCCACCTGAGCCCTCTGCTTCCAGCACACCTTCACGTGGGTGCTGGCTGATGTGGGAAAGTAAGTACCCCATTTTACAGATGCAAAAATTGAGGCTAGGGAGGCAAAGCCAGCTGTCCCCATCACACAGCACATGGAGGCACCATTTGATCCCACCCCTAGGCACAAGCAGTTTCCGGCATGATCCCAGGGTCAGGCAGGGTAAGGGCAGCCTGGGGCCTCACCTCGCCAACCAGCATCTCATAGAGCAGCACGCCCAGCCCCCACCAGTCCACGGCCCGCGTGTAAGATGTGTCTGTCAGCACCTCGGGGGCCAGGAACTCCGGGGTCCCACAGAATGTGCTGGTCCGGTCCCCATAGCCCATCCCTGGGGGCAGTAGGGCCATGTGAGGTTATGTGGGGAGGGAGGCTCCCAGCCCAGCACGGGTGGCCCAGCCAGCCAGCCCCATCCCAGGGTCAGGGTTGGGGGTAACCCAGGTAGGGCTGGGGACTCCATTCCCTCCCCCACTCTGTCTAATCCCCAGAGGCCAGCCCTTCAAATCCCAGCCCCGCCCCTCACCCTCCTTGCAGAGGCCAAAGTCTGCGATCTTGACATAGCCCTCGGTGTCCAGGAGCAAATTGTCCAACTTCAGGTCCCTGTGATGGGTTGGGGGGATGTAAAGAGGGATGAGGGGGGGTCTGGGCCCTGCCTGAAGCCTGAGGGCCCCCAGTGGGCAGCGCGTGCATACAGGAGCACATACACGCAAGGGCACACACCTGTACACGATCTTGTGTTCGTGGAGAAACTGCAACCCCAGCACCACACAGGCTGAATAAAAGCTGCAGAGAGAAGCTGGTGTGACGGAGCCAGGCCTCCCAGCGAGGTACGCAGGCCACGGAAGCCTGGCCCCCACATCCTCGAAAGCTCCCCGGTCCCCCCCCAAAACTCCAGGAGGCTCGGGGGGAGGGGGAAGCGGGGCCGAAGGGGGCTGCCACCGCCTGTTGGGGGTTGAGGCGCGGGCGGGGGAGCTCACACGGCACGCGGCTCGGAAAACACGTCACTGTGGATGTGCAGCATGAGATCCCCACCCGCCGAGTACTCCATCACGAAGCACACGTGCTCTGGCGTCTGGAAACAGCCGAACAGGTTCACCAGGAAGGGGTGTCCTGCTCTGGTCACTGCTGCCAAGATCCGCTTCTCACACATCAGGCTGGGCAGGGGAGGGGGCGGGGGTCAGAGACCACAGCAGCCCCCCACCCCCACCCTCAACTCCCACACTCCCAAGAAGTCCTCGATCGTCAGCTGTTTGCTGAGGACCTCGAGTGGCCGGGCAACCTTGGGCAAGTTGCTTAATATTTCTGCACCCCAGTAGCTTTGTCTGCTAAACAGGTACTCAGAAGCCACATGTCATCCTAGTAACAGCCCCCCAATATCCCTTTAGGGACCAGCCAGGGTGGGCTAATTGGAGCACCCATTTTCCTGGCCAAGAACTGGTTTGGGAATGGGCAAGCCAAGGTAGTGGGGCTCAATCTCAGGGTTTCTGCTGGAATTATTAAGGAAGAAGGGCTAAAACTAGTGGATGAGCCTTACACTGCTGTGTAGGGGGTTATCTCTGCTCCCATGAGAGAATTGCAAGCAAAGCCCACAAAGAGGGAAGCCGACTGAGAGACGTCATCTGAGCACCTGGATATAGCCATGCCTGAAGGTAGTCCACCCCTGGACTTTTCGGACCCAGACCAATAAATTCCTCTTTTGCTTAAGCCTATCTGACTTGGGTTCCTGATTGACAAAAGGATGTCAGGAAGATTAGGGACAATCTTGGTGCCTCTGCTGGACCTTTTTACAGGGGGCCAGGTACTGTAGAATGCTCTAGATGCATCCTCTCACTTAATCCACCTGACAACCCTGCAAGAAAGGCATTATTACTCCCCTTTTATAGAGGGCAAGGACAAGGATCAGAAGGGCAAAGTGACTTCCCCAGGGTCTCTAAGCACATTTGTGGCAGGGGTGGGATTTGAACCCATGGCCCTGACCCAAAGCAGAGGCAGGACAATGGTGCCGTGAAGGGTACAGGCTTCAGAGCCTGAGTCCCTAGGTTTGAATCCCCGACCTGCTGCTTACTGGCTTTGTGACTCTGGGCAACTTGCTCAACCTTCCTGTGTCATCAGCAGAATGGGAACAATAACAGTATTTACCTCATAGGGCTGTCGTCGAGAACAAATGAGTTACTGAACATAAAGCGCATAGTGGGTGCTTTCCAAGTTATTCTCTTAAGTACTAGCTTAATAAGTGCCAGTGACTATTATGAATCACTGTCACAGCAGCTCCAGAGAGGGGACTGCCCTGTCTCCCATTTCCCAGAAGAAAAGACTGAGGTTCTCAGAGGGCCTGGGCTGAGTCCCTACCTTTCAACCTCATCTCGGGCCACAATGTCGCCTTTCTTCAAAGCCTTGATGGCGAACAGCTCCCCGTTGGGCCGGAATTCGGAGAGCAGCACCTGGAACCACAGTGGGCAACGATGGCCTTCGTGGCCAGCCTGGGGACTCCCTGTTCCCCCAACTCCTTGCCCCCCAGCCTCACCTTCCCAAAGTGACCCCGGCCCAGCACTGCCAGGAATTTGAAATCCTCGAGGGTCAGAGGTGACTTCCTCAGAGGGCTGTGGAGAGAGGACACTGGTGGGGACAAGGACAGCAGGCGGGGGGGAGGGGTGGTGAGTGGGGGAGGGGTGTCACCTGCACAGGGCGGGGCCTGGGGTCTCCTGGGTCTCTGAAGGCAGCTCGGGGGTGGTGGCAGTTTCCTGGATCGGGGAACTCTGCAGCAGAGAGAGGGAAATCAGAGGCACCTCATAACCACAATAGCCACCAAGGCTCCCGTCACCTCTCTGACCTCACCTCTCCTCCCACTCTCCGCCCTCTTGCTCACAGCCTTCCAGCCACACTGTCCCTCTCACTGTGCCCTGAACACACCAGGCACATTTCCAGCCCAGGAGCCCAGGCATTCTCTTTTCCCGATATCGGCACGGCTCCTCCCCTCCCCACTTCGGCATGCATTCGGATGTCACCTTCACGGGTGGTCAGCTGACCATCACAGTAAATAACTAGCAGAACCCCCACCCACCACCGACCGTACACACACATACTCCCTGTCCCCTTTTGCCTTTTTTTTTTTTTTCCATGCTGTAAATACATTTTATCATTTACCTCCCGATTTCCTCTATGGGTATTTGCCCTAAGAGCGACTTAATGCTTCACACCACATGTGTGCTTGTGACTTTGAAAAGAGTCAAAATTACTATTGCAAATGGGGACACAGGACAACCGGTTCATCATCCCCCAACTGCAGAAACAGTTCTAAAAAGGCAATCAGTCCAAATAGGTGTCTGGTGGGACACACGGGCCTCTCGTGCCCCAGCCACCCTCCCTACAGCCAGCCACCTTAATGATCTCCTGAGTACCTTTCTAGATATATCCTATACCCACACAAGCGAAAGTGACGGAAGAGACTCCATTTTCCTCGCAACCACTACTGACGATATCCTCATCTTGCCTCTCCTCCTGGACAATCTGTCTTGGAAATCCCTCTGTGCCAGCCCTGGGAGGCTAGCCTCACTTGTCACAGACATGCACTATCCCACTTCGCCATTTATTTAGCACTGGCTCTCCCACAGATGGACCCTGACCTGCCCACTTCCGCCTACACAAAGCCACTGCGGCGAACTGCCTGGAGGTGCACGTGTGTGAGCGTCCAGGGTTGGAACTCCTGGGTCAAGACGATGTCCACTTTTAGCTCAGCCAGCTATGCCCTCCCAAGGAGATGGAACAACGTTCCCGCCTTCCGTTGGCTGCCTGTTTGCCCGCGAATTGCCGAGCATCTGGTAGTATTAAACTTTTGGATTTTGTCTTGCCCAACTCATCTGAGGATGTAGCTTATTATATTATTATTATTATTATAAATAGAATACAGAAGCATAGACTATTATTTTCATTTTTTTTAAATGAGGTTATCAAATGCACTCAGTGAGCTGGGCCAAGGGGCCCGCTCTTACAAACCTGTCCTCCTGGGTACGCGTCGCATAGGGCGGGGGGTGGGTAAACCAGGTTTTGAACAGTCTGTGAGCTGAGAATAGCTCTTACATTTTTAAAGGGTTGGGGGAAAATCAAAAGGAGAGTGATATTTTGTGATCTGTGAAAATGATATGACATTCAAACTTCAGTGTCCATCAGTAAAGCTTTACCGGAACCCAGCCATGCCCACTGCGTCTGTACGCATCGTCTACGGCTGCTTTCTACAAGGGCAGTGTTGAGTCATTGTGACCGAGACTCTCTGGCCCACAAAGCCAAAAATACTGACTCCATGCCCCTTTATGGAAAAGGCGCACGTGCTGATCTCTGACCTAGATGAAGATACACAACACCACGACCCCGACAGGCTCCCTTGTATCTCCCTCCTATCAATAACTCCCCAGCCAGAGAAAACCACCATCCTGACTTCTATCCTTGAAGTGAGTTTTAAACATGCCTGTTTTACGGGCCAGTGCACAGAGCACAGCAAGGGAGAGCAGCTTGCCGTGGGTCGCACAGCTAAGAACTGGCAGAGCAGGGACATGGACCTAGGTGGCCTGGCTCCTGAGCTCATGTTTTTATTCAGGACAGAGAGTGGGACCCCGCTTCTAGCAGAGATGCATGACCCAGGGAAGTTCCTGGTGGCCTCTGGGCCTCGAGCTGGGAGAGAGGCCTGGAGGGGAAATCTTTGACGCTGCCCCAGCCAGGCCTCCGCGGGGAAGGAGTGGGACACTCACCAGGCTCAGTGGGCTGGAAGGAGGACCCAGAGGACTCTTCTGGGGCAAGCTATCCAAGTCAGCCCCGAGGTTCAGCTTCTCCACAGATATATCACTGTAGAACAAGGGAGGAGGGGGTGTCTGGGACCCAGCACCCTGGCAAGCAACCAGGGACAGCCCAGACCCCAGGGACCCCCTCCTTACCCTGCGGACCGGGCCTCAGGTCCCGGAGAAGCCCCAGGGCTGAAGGTGCCCGTGCTTGTGGGATTGGGGATGAGTCTTCGAAGCAGCCGCACCCAGGTGGCGACATCAATGTTCATCTGCCTCGCGCGCTGAAACGCCTTCCCTGGGGAAGATGGGGACAGGGGCTACCGCTCACGATGCCCCTGGAGCCCCCTGGCCCCTGCCCCACTTTGCCCACCCCCTCACCTTGTTGCTTGGAGAAAATTTTCTTCTGCCTTCGGAGCCGGGGTATCCTCTCGATGACAGGGTTGCGGAAGGTAACCTGGGGAGGGGGCCAATGGGTAAGAACCAACTCCCACCTCTAGGTGGTGGGGAAGCCTTTAGGAGCATAGGCATGCACACCCATAGGTTTGGGGGTTCCAATCACTGTGGCACCACATCCAAACACAGCATATTAAGAAGTTGGAACATAGTGAGGGGTTATAAAACCAATCCACTGCCTGGTAGGGCCACCTCCCGAAGTGCCATCTTAGAAAGGCAAGAGGCAGGCAACCAAGCCCTCCTCCAGGAGTGGGGGGGGGGGGGTCTGACCCAACAAGATGTACATGCAACTCCAGCAAGGTCCTACATCATCTAGTGCCTTGATTCCCCAAGTGTGGTCCCAGACCAGCAGCATCACCTGGGGACTTGCCAGAAATGCACCTGGACCCACTGTGAATCAGAAACACAAGGGTGGGGCCCCGAAGTCTGTGTTTCAACAAGCCCTCCAGCTGATATGGGGAAGCCGCTGGTCTAGCTAAATTCTCCCAACTCCGAAGCATCTTCTAGAAGTTGCTAAAGTCACAGAACTGTGTGACTTTATGTGTGTCTGATATGGTTGCCACTAGCCACATAAGGCCATTTAAATTCAGTAAAATGTAAGTAACATTAAAACTTTAGGTCCCAGGTCACCCTAGCCAGGCTTCAGTGGCTGGCCTCTAATATGTTGGACAGTGCACATATAGGACATTTCCACCTACGACAGAATGCAACTATTGTAGATTCATCCACAACAGAATTCTAGAAAGTTCTATTGGCTGGCACTTGGGGGAGGTAGAAAACCAAACAGAATGCTGTAAGTGAACCTTGAGGGTGAGCAGGACTGCTTCAGAATTCACCCCCACCACCACCACCCTTCCTGCTTGGTTTTGGCCGGTCTTCCTAACGGAAGAACAGTTTCACTGCCCTGCCCCTGAAGTCAGCCCTTCTCCTGCTCTTTTCCTTCAGTGGTCCTCGGTTATGAGATCCCGTCAGAATTCCCACATGGAGACATGGATATTTAACAGGGCACACATATATGTTAGGGGAACATTTAAGAATTTTTTAAGACAATTTTGGCTGGATGAGGGGAGCCAGTGGCTTTCCTACCCTGCCTCTGTTTCCTCCTCTGTCAGATATGACTAATGACGATCCCTCCTGAATTGGGTCGAAGTGGGTCATTGTGAGGATTAACACGTTAATGCCGGGGCTTGGCTCACACCACAAGGGGTCAGGTAGGAATGTTATTTAGATTGTGGGTTCTCAACCAGGGGACAGTGGCGATGTCTAGAGACATTTTTGATTGTCACAACTTGGGGGAAGGGTGGTGCTGGTTTCCTGTGGGTGCAAACCAGGGATGCTGCTCAAAACCCCACAGGGCAACTGAGAATGATCCAGCCCACCAGGGCACACTTGTCCATAGTGCCAAGGGCGGGACACCCCGATTTAGACCTTGACCCTGACACCACTGCAGAAGGAATTTCTCTCTACTGGACTGTGGCTCTGATAACAATCTTCTTGACATGTCACCAGGTTTTTCTTTTTGTTTTGGCTTGGCAAAATTTTGCAATTTTTTTTTTTTAATTTCTTCCCTCAGAACAAAACCAATCCCAGCTTAAGTGGTGTCACTGACGTAACTAATTACGTGTATTTTTCTATCAAGGTTCAGAGACCAATCCAAAACATATCTTCCCCTTCTAGAAAACTGGGAGCAGGAGACACAAGAAGTGTTTTCACAGGGTCAGGGGTCGAGGTTGTACCTCAGCCACCAGGCAGCCCTGGGGTTCCATGTCCAGCTGCACCTCATGTCTCTCGTTGTCCAAGAAATCCTCCAACTTCAGGAATTTGAGGGCACACAGGCCCCGTTGGTCCCGCCAGAACACGGCCAACTCCAGTTCCCGAGCCTTGAGGGAGGGGAAGTGGGCCATCATTTGGGGGTGCCAGAGGTCCAGAACCCCTCCTCCTCCTCCAGGCTCTGCCATCCCCCCCACCTAGCTCACCCTTTCCAGCTCCAGGGTGAAGCTCTGGTCCCAGGCATTGGGGCCACATGGCTTCCAGGATGTCTGCCCCACCACTGTGTTATCCAGCTTGAGCACAGTGCTAACTTCACCTGGAATGAGGGGAAGGGGAGGGTGTCAGAAAATGTTTGGAGTGGGGGGGAGCATAGCTCATATCTTAGTAAAGAAATCCTTTACCTTTATCCAGAATGCAAATTCTGCCATGCTACCCTGACAAATCCTTATGGTTTTGCCTTTCACCACAAGGCGTTTAACCAGCTTCCAGTGGATTTCTGTGTATGGTGTGAGGTAGAGATCCAAATTCACTTTTACTTTATATGCAACTTCCAGCAATATACTCCTAAGAATTTACCCTGGAAAAATGCATGCAGGTATACATCGGGAGGGCGCCTGGGTGGCTCAGTTGGTTAAGCGACTGCCTTCGGCTCAGGTCATGATCCTGGAATCCCGGGATCGAGTCCCACGTCGGGCTCCCTCCTCAGCGGGGAGTCTGCTTCTCCCTCTGACCCTGCCCCCTCTTGTGCTCTCTCTCTCTCTCTCTCAAATAAATAAATAAAATCTTAAAAAAAAAAAGGTATACATTGAGAGATACATATGGCCCCAAAATAGAAATATCTACTAATAGGAGAATTAATATATAAACTATACTACAGTCTTATTAACTGATATTCAACTATTACTATATTTTACTTTAAAAAGCCCCAACAATTTGATATGGCTCAGTCTAAGACAATGGGCTATTAGACAGGAGTTAAAATGAATGAATGAACTATAGCTTCGTGCAATGACGTGGATAAGTCTCCCAAAGTTAAATGAAAGAAGCCATTACCATGCAATACATTCTGTATGATTCCACGTATATAAAGTCCAAACACCAGGCAAGATTAGATTATGTTGTTTTGAGATGTACAAAGATGCTAAAACTACAAAGAAAAGCAAGGAAATGATAACCATATATTGGGACAGTAGCTAGCTCTGGACAGAGGAAGGGACTACAATGGGGAGGAGGGGCAAGGGGGTTTCCAGAGAGTTCTATTTCTTGACGTGGGTGGTGGTAACATGGGTGTTTGCTCCATTGTTATTCTTTCCACATACTTTTTTGTACGTATTAGGTTTTTAAAATTGCGGTAAAATTCACATAACATAAAATTTACCATTATAATCACTTTTAAGTGTACAATTCACACTGTTGTACAATTACACCACCATCCATCTCCAGAACCTTTTTCACCTTCCTCAACTGAAACTCTGTCCCCATTAAACAACAATTCTCCGTTCTTGCCTCCCCTTCTCCCCTCCCCCTTCTTCCATCTCTATGAACTGGACTACTCTAGGTACTTCCTAGAAGTGGAATCATACAGCACTTGTCTTTTTGTGACTGGCTTATGTCACTCCGCATAATGTCCTCAGGTTCATCCGTGTGGTAGCCTGGGTCAGAATGCCCTTCCTTTTGAAGGCTGACTACCAACCACCCCACTGCACACACATATCACATTTTGTTTATCTGTTCGTCCGTCAACGGACACTCGTGTTGCTGCCACATTTTGGCCATTGTGAATAAGGCTGCCAAGGACATGAGTGTCCAGATATCAACTTAAGTCCCTGCTTTCAACTCTTTTGGGTATATACTCAGAAGTGGAATCGCTGATCATAGGGTAATTCCATGTTTAATTTTTTGAGGATCTGCCATAACGTTTTTTCACAGCAGCTGAACCATTTTACATTCCCAACAGCACTGCAGAGGGTTCTAATTTCTCCACATCCTCCCTAACACTTGTGTTTTTCTGTTTTTTTTGCTTTTTTTAACAGAATCCATCCTACCGACTATAATATACTAGTTTTTTAAAGTGTTATGAGTGTGTGACATCCCAGGATCCCCACGGCATCTCATCCCTCCAGACCTCAATGCCCACTCACTGATGTTCTCGGCTTCCACTTTGAGGCTGCTCCGGCCACTGAGGCTCCCACTTCGGCTGTAAAGGCCCCGGGCTGGGCGGCTCAGGAAGGTGGTGCGGCTGTCAGGGGTCCCGGGCCCCCCCACTGAGGGTGAGGGGTTCCAGGGGATGCTCTCTGGAAGGTCCTTGCAGCCTACCACACGTACCTCCAGGGTTCCTGAGGGAGGGGCAGGCTCAGGGGGGGGACCACAGCTGGGCCAGGCCAAAGGGAGGGGAAGTGGGCATGTCCAGAAGTGGCCAGCATACAGGTGGGAGTTGGTGAGAGACAATCAGGGTGGACTGATACTGGTATCAGATCAGATCAGGATCTGATACTGGGATGGCTGTGCCCAGAAGTGAGAAATATGGGGCAAGGGGGAGGGGCGAGGCTGGGGTGGGCCAGGCTGGGGAGGGGCTCTGAATGCTTGGGATTTAGTGACAGAAGATAGGTTTAAGGCATAGGTCGATGATCAAGGCAATGGGGAGTCGGGTTGGACTAGGGGGTCCAGGGTAGGATTGAGGGAGCTGACCTGAGGTTCAAGATGGGGGTAGGGGTCTATGGTAAGGCTGGTCTAAGGGAGAAGTAGTGGCTGAGGGCGTCTAAGGAGGGAGCACCTGGCTGGCTTCGGGGTGGGGGGCAGACAATGGCTCAAGCTGAGGGTTCTGTGAGTGAGGGGTTGTGGGACTGGGCTGGGGGGCTATGGCTGGAGGAAAAAAACGGCCAGGTAGGGAGAGGTAGTGATGGGGACATGGTGGGCATGGGGGCAAGAGTCCAGAATCAGAGGGCAAGCTGGGACCAGAAGTCCAGAGTGCATGGGGCTGTCTGGCCTAGGGAGATGGGACCCAGGGCTACAGGGCTGGGCTGAATGGAAGATAGAGGAACAGTAGGATGGGAGTCCAGGGGTAGGGAGAGCAGAGATCTAGGTTAGGGGTCTCAGGACTTGGGGGAGAGGTCGAGAGTACAGAGCTGCATAGGTGGGGTCTGGGTGGGGGAGGTGGGGACCCACCTGTGAGAGGCGCGGGCTTGCACAGGGTGCTATAGTGCGTGGGGGGGAAGGGCCCAGCCAGGCGAGCACTGAAGGCTGCAGACGAGGCCGCAGCAAGCTCCTCGCGTAGCAGCCGCCCCTTCGGATGGTCTGCGGGCAGCTCCCCGAGCCGCCGCTCCAGCGCCTCCCGCAGCAGCCCCAGCTTCTGGTTGGACTCCGTTAGCTTCTCCTGGGCCTGTAATGGGAGGGACAGAGTGAGGCTGGGGATGGTGCCTGGCTAAGTCTTACCTGGCCCAAGCCCTCAAACCTTCTGGGTCCTATGCCTGGGCTCCCCAGAAAGCTAGGCCCCGCCCCTGGCTGATGCCCCACCCCTGGACAAGGTCCCGCCCCACCGAGGTCCCACCCCTTGCTGAAGCCTCACCCCTCAAGGCCCTCCTGCCAATTCCCGCCCCTGTGCTGGGGCCCGCCCCCGCCAAAGTCCCGCCCCTCACCGAAGCCCCACCCCTCGCCTCGCTGAAGCCCCACCCCTCACCTCGCTGACCGCCTTGCGGTCCGGGGCCTTGGCTGCGCCGAGCAGGCGGAGCACATTCTTGGCACCCTCGGCCACGGCGTGCTCCACTCGGAAGTGGTGCCTCAGCTCCTCAATGCGCAGCTCCACGGCCCCCAGGTCTGGACTCCCTGTGGGCGGGGGGCGCCAGGCGGTGAGGCCAGCCCAGACCCGGGTCCAACCACCCCAGCCCCAGACATGCACTCAGGCGCAGGAACAGGCACTGGCGACAGATAGACCACCACCAAGCTGCATCACGTTTTTCCCAAGCGAGGGGTCACGGTCAGTCACACTTCCACCCAGATGCAATCACTCTTTTTCCAAACACCCACAGGGACCATCCCAGGGACAGAGCGGGGCTGTCACACAGGGACAGTCATAGACACAGGTACACTATCAACACAGGCTCAAAGGACAGACGTGTTGGCAGGGTCCCATTTCATCCCCAGGGACTGTCACAGGGACACTATGGCCATCTGGACAGCCAGAAGGAGACAGTCACACAGGCATAGGGACACATGCAAAATCACAAACGCAACTGCCCTTCGATTCAGCAATCCCAGGTCAGGAACTCTACCCCCCAGAAACACCTCTGCACTTGACACATGTACATGGGTATTCACTGCAGCCCTCTTTCTCAGAGCAAAAGATTGGAAATAACCTGTTTCTTGCAGGCGGAGCCCCGGTGAGTGAATGTGGCCGTCCACAGGTGAAATATAAAGCAGTTGGGAGAACAAGGGCACCGTCACACAGAGATCATCACACTGTCACTCGCAGGGTAACAGCATCACTTTGCCACCAGGGTAGCATGCTGTCCCCCACAGGCGGAGGAACACACACTCTCACAAGATACAGTCACGCCGCCACACAGGGACACTGTCACAGGGCAGAGGGACGTGATCACAGGACACAGACATCCTAATGGGACGCGTTTACACGGTGGCAAAACTCCTGGGCCTCTAACTCCAGCGCCGGGAGAATCATGATCACACTGGCACATGGCTAAGGCACAGGGACAGGCAAAGAAATGCCATCACACTGTCACACAGGCAGGGCAGCATCACCGATACCCACGGGCTCAGAGACCCAGTGGTGCAGGGAAACAGACCGGCTGTGTCCCAGTACGAAGCCCCAGGGACACAGCCGTGGCCCAACATAGGATGGCCACGGTCACCCAATGGCACAGGGTGGGCATGAGGACACACTGGTACCAGAGGCACAAGGCATGGCCACACTATCCATGGCTGTAGGTTCCAAGGACAGTCTCCCTGTCCTGGACGTTGACCCTGACTCAGACCCTGGCACTCCGTCAGAGAGAGCCACGTTGTCACTCACGGGTGTGTGACACTCACCGAGGCACCGAGAGCATAGGCACAGCGTCACCGGAACCCTGATATCCGGCGGCACATCGTTTTACAAACACAGTCACACTCTCGCCCCCAGGCCTGCTGTCCCATGTGCCCAGATAGTCACCGAGACTCTTACGGAGACAAAGTCGCACCAGGAGTCAAGCTTACGCTGGCACCCAGAGGCACAGGGACATGATGCCATCGTATACGGTCACTGAGAAGCCCATCATGTCGGTATTCCCAGTCCAGGGGAACCATCACACCGACCGCTCCCCTACCCCAAAGACACACGCTGTCATCTGGGTTACAGACCCCACTGCTATGGGCTGAATGTTTTTGTTCCAAAATTCATGTATTGAGACTGAACCCCAAATGTGACGGTATTAGGTGTCAGGAGGTGGGGCCTTCGGGAAGAGATCAGGTCCTGAGGATGGAGCCCTCGTGAGTGGGAGCAGGGCCCTTGTAAGGGAGGCTCCAGAGAGCCCCTCCACCCTCCAGCACGGGAGGGCACACACAGCGAGAGAGAACGCAGCCTTCCACGGGCCCAGAAGAGGGCTCTCGCCAGATGCTGGTCAATGTCACATTACTACCCGCACACACGAGGAGCACAGTGGCTGTCACCCTTGCACACAACACCTCAAATCCTGTCACCAATTCAGGTGGACAATTAGCTTGAGACGCCCCCAGGCACCCGCATGCAGACACTCCCATGGGAATGGACACACATGGTGGACACCCACAGTTCTACACAGCCGGGGCCAACATGGCAAGGCGGCCACCTGGTCCAGGTCCAGGGGTCCGCAATGTCTTTTCCTAAAGAGCCAGGGAGTGGGTATTCTCAGCTCAGTGGAACGCATGGGCTCCGCGGCCCCTGCTCGCGCTGCTGTCGTGCGTAAGAGCAGCCTTTGGAGCCAGGCAAGGAATGGACGTGGCTGTGTGTCAGTAAACCTTTATTTACACAAGTAAAAAGGCAGTGGCAGCTTTGGGCCCCGGGCTGTGGTTTGCCAGTACCTGACCCAGTGCAGACCTTCCACGGGACAAAACGGGCAACGGGCCCAGAGCCGGTCGGTGGTGGGTGCGGTCAACCTGCGTGTCGCAGCGGCCCCCTCCCTGCTCAGGAAGCGTTCACTTACGGGGCTGGGGGCTGCGCTCCGCCCGGCGGGGTGCAGGCTGTCTGGGCGCGAGGGGCTCACCTTGGGCCTCGTCCGGGGCTGCCTGGCTCTCCAGCTGTCCGGCCTGCAGGGCGCGGCGGAGCTGCATGCGGATGATGTCGATCTTGGTCTTACTGTCCTGCAGCATCTGCTGGGCCGTCAGCAGCAGCTTCCGGTCCTGGAGGCGGGGACGGGCTGTGAGGGCAAGGCTAGGGACCCGGGGTCGGACCGCTGGCCCTCTGGCCACACTGCGCAGGCGGTGCTGACGGTGTCACAGAGTAGGATGTGCGAGTGTGACCGCAGGAATGTCCATGCATTCCTGCGTGTGTCGAGGGGAGAGGCGGCCCACGGCACCGGAACCCCCACCACCTAACACCCGGCTACCTCCAGGAAGGCCCCCCACCCCGGGCCTGTGCCCTCATCTGCAGCGACGGGAGTAGGAACGGCACCGGCCGCCACTGGGCTGAGGGCTGAAGGAGCTGACCTGCGTGCAGGGCTCCCAGCCGTGCCTGGCGTCAGGACGCTCTGTGTTCGTCAGCTGCCATACATGTGGCATACGTGTGGGTGAGGGCGCCCGGCTGACTGCAGCCACATAGGTGAGTCCGAGGGGGACGGGGTGGGTGTGTGCGACAGCCTGCAGTCAGTGGCGCCCAGGGACACCGGGACTGGGGTGTGGGGGTGTCTGTGTGCCAACTCCAGTCTCTGGGTGTGAATCGCACGGTCTGTGTGTGTGTCCAGGTGTGCTGCTGGCCTGTGCCATGTGTCCTGGGTGTTATACGATGGTGCGTGTCTCTGTGTCTAGAGGTGGCCGGGGTGCTTATCCTCCACGTGTCTCTAAGTGCCATCACGCTGACACCGTCTCGGGATGGTACGACAGCGCATGTGTGTGCCGAACTGTTGATACGACTCTGTGCGTCTCTAGATGCTGCTAGGACCGTGGGTGTGTCTCTGGATGTTAGGATGATAGCACGTGTGCATCTAAGTGTTGGCCTGACTATGTGTATGTGTGTCAGAGAGAGGCCACCAGCAGAGGCTGAAAGCTGCCCCAACTGTGGACATCCCTCGAGTCTCTGGGGTAACTGAGTGAGGGGGGGACAGCCTCTGCTTTGTGTCTAACACCACACACAGCCATCCTGTTTCTCATATGCCCCCACAAGCTGCCCACACCCCAGTCCTGCCTCCGAGTCACCTGTCAGTCCCTCTGTCCCCACCCCAGAGGGCCCCAGCTTCCCAAGGGGCAGGTGGATGTAGGTGGCACCCCGGTTCCCACCCCGCAGCCCGTCATCTGCTCCCCGGTGTGCACGCTGCCCCTACCTTGGTGCTGCCGTTGCTGTATGTCTGGATCATGTTTTCTGCCCCCTGCTTCACCTTCAGCTCGATGGCCAGCTGCTTCTCCAGGCCCGCCACGCGGCTCAGGTTGGTGGCCGAGCAGGCCTGGCTACCTGCACCAGGGGACTGGGGGGCATCTAAAGAGGGGTGGGTGGGACAGACTCACAGCGGCCCTTACCTCCGTCTGCCTACGAGGCTTTGCCCACCTGAAAGGATCCACCCTCTGCCCAGCCTGGGTTCTGCCCCCAAGGCCAGGGACAGGAGGAAATGAGGGCCAGGGCCCAGAAGGTCCCCCCACTCCAGCCCTCCCAGGGAAACCCCCTGAGCCCTGGGACAGGACCAGCAGGAATGAGTGTGGGCAAGCATCCAGGTGTATGTGAGTCCTTGGTGTTGGTGTGACTGTGTACAGAAGGTAACGTGCGTCTGTACCGGTCGGACAGCCGTGTGTGTGTGTGTGTGTGTGCGTGCGCACGCGCACGGTCCTCTGGGTGCTGGGCGGCAGTACGGAGGCCTCTGGGTATTCACACGATAGCGTCTAGGTCCTTGGGTGTTGTCTGGGGGGTGGTGTCGGCTCTGTCAGGGTCTCTGGCTGCTGACGTGATGTGGAGTGGTCTTCAGTCGCAAGATGAAAAGTTCTGTAATCTCTTGCGTGACAATGGGAACCTACCGACCACCACTGAACTGTACACTTAAAAATGATCAATTTTAGGTTACGCATTATTTTTTACCACAATGAAGAATTTTTTAAGTAAATAAAAATTAAAGAAATTTTTAAAAGAATCGTTGGGTGCCGTCCGCATGTCAGTACAACCATGTGAGTCTTTAGATACTCATGTGACACTGCGTGGGTCCTTGGGTGTTGTCTGGGGGGTGGTGTGACTGTGCAGACCTTCCTCTGGGTGTCGGCTTTGGTGTTCTTTTCTGGTTGTATGCCGAGGCCGGAGGCTGTCAGGACCCGGTGTGTCTCCCTGGGGATCCGCAGAGACAGGGCTAGCCTTGCTCTGGGGGAGTGTGGGTGAGCCCCTGGCAGTGGAACCCCGGAGAAGCCCCAGCTCACCTTGGGCAGCGGCCGCGGGGTCAGGCAGCACCACGTGGGCGTGCAGCTCCTGGAGCTGCTGGTGCAGCAGGTCAAGCCGGCGGGAGGAGCCGCGCAGCAGCAGCTCCACGGGGCCGAGGCTGCGGCCCAGGTCGGTGGTGGCCCGCCGCAGGTTCTCCGCGCCCTCCTTCAGCTTCAGCTCCTTGCGGATCTCGCGCCGCAGCCGCTCCCGCTCCAGCTCCAGCTGCTGCTGCACCCCAGGAGCCGCCAGGTCCGCACCTGCCAGGCCCAGCTGCTCCAGCAGGGACCAGCTGCGCGGCTCGCTCTGCAGGAGATGGAGCACGGTCAGTGGGGCCGGGAGTCCAGGGTGCGGACCACCACGCTCAGCCAGCTTGGCCTGGCCTCTTCCTGGCCTGGGGGCTTCTGAGACGTACTCTCACCCCCAAAACTGGGGGGGTGAGACAAGGTCCTGTCCCTGCTTCCTCATTCCCCCAAACTGTGAGGTCCCAAGGGCAGGGCCTTCTTCCTTCCCTGTCCCCTCAGACTAGGGGACCCCATAAATACAGTCTTGTCACCCTTCATCTATTCCTTATACAGTAGAATTCTGGAGGACAGGCCCTTGGAGGTCCCCAAGTTCAGGCCCTATCTCCCATTGCCCCCCAAAACAAGGTCCTGAGAGCATACCCCTCTCCCTTCTGTTGTCCCCCTAAACTAGGAGGTCCCAAGTATAGGCCCCAATTCCCCTCTACTGTCCCTAAAACCAGGTCCCGAGGGCAGGCTCCATTTCCCCCCCCGCCCCGCGCAGCTCCTCAAACAAGGAAGTATCAGGGTAGGCCTCTACTGCCCACCGCCCCCCCCCCCAAAAAAAACAATGGGCTTGAAATCCAGACAGCAGGCCCTTTTCCTCTCTGCTATGCCCTCAAACTGGGAGGTGCCAAGGACAGGCCTCATCTTCCCTCTGCTATACCCCCAAACTACGTCCTGAGGACAGGCCCCATCTCTCTCCTGCTGTACCCTCAAAGTAGGAGGTCCTGGGACAAGCGCTGTCTCCCCTCCTCTCGTCCTCTATAACTGGATCCTAAAGAGCAGAGCCCTGTCTCCTTCTTTCTCTATTCCCCCGATCTGGGAGCCTCAAAAAAACCCACATATTTCATTTTCAAAACAGAAAACTCCCAAACCCATCTCCTCCCCTCGGTCCAAAATCAAGAGGTACAGAGGGGAGGGCCTCCAGCCTGTGTCACTGGGGTCCTCTTTGCCCCCACCACCCCAACCCCAGCCCCCACCTCCAGCTCCTGGTCCAAAGGGGGACTGGCCTCCGCCATCCTGGGTCCCGGCTGAGGGCCCCGCCCTCTTCCTGAACCTCAGCCCTGCAGGGCCTCTTGACCGCCACTTCCTCTTTCCTGCTAGCTCCCAGGAGCCCCTGCGTGGGGCCAGCTCCGGGGCTCTGGGGCATCTAGGGGACCTTCTCCCTCAGTGCCCCCTCCAGGACTAAGCCTGCTTCTCAGGAGGCAACCAGGGACAGCCCTTGCTCTATGTCCTAGGAGGTTGCTACGGTGTGCACACACCTCACTAGTGTAGACATGGAGACCAGGCTCCCTTGAGTGTATACAGGCTCCAGGGGCTGACCTGGGTGTATACACCCTCTCGTTTACCTACAAGCATGTACACAAAACAGGCAGGCAAGTGTGTGCACACCCCTGTGCCTACCCCATGTACACTGATAATGCACATGTCGGCCAATGAGTGCTCATATGGGCCGGCCCCCTTCCTGCAGATGCAGGCTGTCCCAACTTCCGGCTTCCTCTCAGTCTGGTCTACCTACCGCTGTGACCACAGCTAGGGCCCACCCAGGCCAGGGGCACCTCCCTGAGGCCCATGTCGTGAGGAGACAGTGCCGGAGGACTAGGGTGAGGGTGCCCACAAGCCAGCGGCCCAGTAAAGGCCAAGTATGACTATTAATAATAAGAGCAGTTATTACGAGCCCCGCCTAGGTCACCTAATGCAAGTCCACAAGGTGGGTGCTGTTATCACCCCATTTTCAAGACAAGGAAACTGAGACCTGGAGTGGTGACATAGCTTGCCCCGAGGCCCCACAGCCAGCAGGAGGAAGGGCTGGGATTTAAAAGGGGAGTACCCACAATCTGATCACCAGCTAAGTGTCAGGTCTGGCACTAAGTGAGAATCCCCACTAGAAGAACCCGTTTCACAGACAGGAAAGTCGTTGTTGGCTCCCAGCCAACCTGGAGGGCAGCTGCCCCCAGCGAGGTTTAGTGCAGGCCAAGAGTGTCACCCCCACACCCTACCAACCCATCACACGAATCCTGAGCCACTGCCACTATTCTCCCCCATTTTCCAGGCGAGGAAACAGGCTGAGAGAGGTGACAGCAGCAGCTGGGGGGGGGATCCCCACACACACCTCCAGGGGCCCTGGGCAACATCCAGAAACATTTCTGGTTGTCACAACTGGGGGTGGGGAGGGTGTGCTCCTGGCATCTATTGGGTCGAGACCAGGGAGCCTGCTCAACATCCTATGGTGCACAGGATAGCCTCCACCTCAAAGAATGATTCAGCCCCAAACATCAACAGCGCTGAGACTGAGGAACCGTGCATTAAAGGACACAGAATCACACCCTGGGCTGCTGACCATGACCACCAGTAAGGATTTCCTAGCAGCCCCACCTGCAGAGGACAGGCCCATCTACATCTCTCCCTTTGGATAATGAACACCCTCATTGATGAATGCGCCCATTTTTCTGGTGGCAGAACCACAGCTCAGAGAGGCAAAGGCTCTGGGTCCAGGACACACAGTGAGAAAGTGACAGAGCTGGAATTTAAACCCAAGTTCACCTAATACTACCAGCTGGTGACCCGTCCCCGCCCATCACCCAGCCCCATTCCATCCCTAGCAGGCAGAGCAGGGTACAGCCAGGATCCAGCCAGCTCAAATAGGGAAAGTCCAGGCAGAGAGGAATAGAAGCTGAGGCCTGAGAATACCCAGAGCAGGGAGGGAAGGAGGGAGGCCCAGCCTCCTGGGTTCTCTTCCCTTGGGTGACTCACTCCTACCCAGAGGGCAGGGGTCACCCGTGGGCCAGCAAGGCAAACCCATGATCAGGAGCCTGGCCCAGCCCTGGAGAATCCCTCCTCCCCCACTTCCCACCATGGCACACGAGACCCAGGTCCAGAGGGTCCACCTCCCAGAATCCCCCCCTTCCCAGAGCAGCCAGGGACCTAGACCCTCACGTCCGGAGATTTCAATGCTTTGGGCGTTTCCGGAATCTGGACAGGACATCCGTTTGCCGGACACAGAACAGACAGCCATACGTCGGGACAGACAGAGGGACGGGGTGGCAGGCCCAAGCAGGCACAAGAAAGGGATGACCAGGAGGGGGAAAGAGAGTGGGGAAGAGATGGGGGGGGACCACAGCACAGGTCCAGCCTCATTCCAGGAATCACAGCCTCCACCCGGGTCATGTTTCACACATGCCAAGTGCATGCATGCACCGGAGGATTCCTGTAGAGCCCTTCCAGGGCTGGGGGTAGAGGCAGAAACCCCAGCCCACCCCAGCCCCAAGGTCTGACCTTATGTGATCGGCAACACCAGATACGCCCAGCTCCACGGCAAGGCTGACAGGCCATCAGCAGGACTGGGGTGGGGGACAAGGGAGCATGGGGGAGACACAGAGGGGATGGGGGCAGGTGCAGAAGGAGACGAAAACCCAGTTACACAGCAACCACAGGACAACGAAGGGATTTTGAGGACACCAGAGGCACAGGATGTGCCTCGATTCTGAACCAAAGCTCAGAAGTCACCCTGGCCTTGCTTGTCACAGATGTGGAAGGTGAGTCCAAGGCTGTGATGTTCACAAGGTGGTACATGGAGAACCTGGCTGGTGGCAGGTTGGTGCCAGGCTGTGTGTGTTTGCGTGTGTGTGTGTGGGGGGGGTGACCCAGCCCTGCCACCCATGCCCAGGTAGGGTTCCAGGTACAAGAGAATCCCCCGTCTGGGATAAGGTTCCACCTGGCAGCCCTGAGGGTGGCCGTGTGGGTCCTCCATTCCTCAACCTAATGAAGTGACTCGGGCACTTCCGCCAACAGGTGCCAATCTGGGTGGCGTGGGGACCATCATAAAGCTCAGACTGAAGGCGGGGGGGGGGGGGGGGCCCGCCAGGGCTTTGTTGTGCGGGGGAGGGGCATGGACCGAGCGGCCTCCTCCCCTCCGAGCCACTGCGCCAGGCACCTGCCCCAGGTGGAGTGGCACTTGCTGGGAACCGAACGCGGGGGCGGGGTGGGGGGGAAGGGAGTGCTGAGTTGAGTGGCGGGGGCGACAGGCACCGAGACGCACGGCCAGCCACAGACACTCGAGTAGAGCCTCCGCCGCGCCCCCTCTAATTCTCGGGAAGGGGCAGAGCTTGGGGGTGCGGCGGGGGCCTTCAGGACCTCCCCGCTCCCCCTCGGTGCGTACCTCCACCTGCCGAAAAGTGGACCATGCTGGCTCCACGGTGTCGGCCCAAGGAGGGGGCGCCGGGCGCTCGGGAGGTCCCCACCTTGGCCGCCCGGGCCCCGGGGGCCCCGGCAACGCGCGAGCGGGGGTCCCCGGCGCTGGCCGGCCGCCGGGCGGCTGCGGACGCAGGTGCGCCTACCTGCACGGCGTCGCTGGCCATGTCCTAGCGCCGCCCGCCAGGGGTCCCCGCGCGGAGGGAGGGGCGGCAAGAGGAGCGCGCGTGCGCCCCGCACGGGGCGGGGAAGGGGCGGGCGCGGCGCAAGCCCCCGCCAGCGCGCGGCCCACTCCGGCCTGCTCCGCTCGGGCCCCGCCTGGCCAGGC
>NC_058403.1:204775448-204806541 GCF_002201575.2 Neomonachus schauinslandi
GCGTCTGCTCCCCCGCCGCCCTCCGCGCCTTTGCCTGGTTCTGCATCCTCACTCTGCCCAGGGGTCCCCCATCTGAGCGCGCGGGAACCCGAAGAAAAGACTGAACCACGTTAAAGCGGGGAGTGGCAGAGGCCTTTGGGCCTCCCGAAACCCCTCTAAAAACAAGAACAATTCATATCCCCCGCCTCTCCTTTGCAAGCTCAGGTCTCCTGGGAAGGATCCCCCATTACCTGGAGACAAGCTCTGGACAGATCTGGGTTCAAATCCCAACATCCCATGACTTGGGGGAGCCCCAAAGTCCTAAGAGCGCCTCATCTGTGAAACGGGCTTTACCCACCCACCCCTCGGTGTTGGTAAAATTAAATGAGATCGTGCATGCCAATTGTTGAGAACACAGTAAGCCCTCAATAAATGTTAGCTGCTGTCATTTTTAATGTCATTGCCGTTGTTATGAAAATGGCTTGAATCCCGACTCCTTCACTGACTCGCTGTGGACCCTAAGGATCCTGTGGCCGCCCAGCCTCAATTTTCCCCGTTGTACAATGCAGACCTTTTTTCTTCAGAGCTGTTGCATGCAGGTGGCGTTCCATAAATGCAGACTCTTGCCCAAGCGGAGGAGGAGAGTGGAAGCCTCTACAGAGCTTCTCCAGGGTCTCTGGAGTCTCTAGAGCGTGCAGCTTGGCTCTTGGCCCACCCGCACTCCCTTGGAAATCCGGTGAGTGAGCCAAACCTTGGTCCCTGGGGCTCGGGGCGGGGAGCGCTCCCTGGCGACTGAGCCTGAACATGGGCGCCCTGCAGGGACCAGCCAAAATACAGAGAGCTGCGGGAACCTTGGTTACCTAGAGACCTGGGCGCGATGTTTTCTTTTCCTTTTCTTATTTGGAGGGTTTTAACAGAGAAAGAAAAAGGAGGAGGAGGAGGAGGAGAATGACACCGATCCAGAATCCAGAATGACACCGATCCAGAATCCAGAAACCCCTTCAAAGGCCCCCACCTGGTCCGGTCTCATCACTCACCTGGACCAGCGCAGTAGCCTCCTCCCGGGACTCTGGGCTCCGACCTTTACTTCCTAGTTTATTTTCCCCACAACAGCCTAAGGATGCCTGTGAACACCTGAGTCAGGTCACGTCCCTTTTCCGCCTAGATCCCTCCATGGCTCCCACTTTCTTTAGAGCAGAAGCCAAAGTCCTGCTGGAAGACCACAGGCCTTGCACTATTTACCTCCTTCACCTTCGCTTTCACATCTTCCCCTTGCTCACTCCGTCCAGCCATACCAGCCTCCTGGCTGTCCCTCGATTATTTATCAGTTGAATTAAAGAACCCTTTGAGTTATTTCTTTTGCTCCCAATTTACAGTTGAGGAAACTGAGGCACATATCTCCCCAAGACTTTTGGATAATTTAGGTCTCCATTTAAATGTCACCTTCTCTGGGGCGCCTGGGTGGCTCAGTCGTTAAGCATCTACCTTCGGCTCAGGTCATGATCCCAGGGTCCTGGGATCAAGCACCGCATCAGGCTCCCTGCTCAGCGGGAAACCTGCTTCTCCCTCTCCCACTCCCCCTGCTTGTGTTCCCTCTCTCGCTGTCTCTCTCTCTGTCAAATAAATAAAATCTTTAAAAAAGAAATAAATGTCACCTTCTCTGAGAGACCATTCTATGCTGTCATATTTATTTAAAATATGGCCCTGTTTTATTTAAACTGTCACTCCTCTGAAATTGACCAGCATTTGGCCTATGCTCACTCAGGTTTTGTGGAATGAGTGAGTAGACACAGGGTGAGGTGTCCTCAGTTATAACTGAGGAGAATCCCCAGTTATGGAGCTGGTGTGTTTATAGCCCTTGCCCTGTCTTCTTCTAATTCTTCAGCCCATCTGTGTTACAGGTGGGGAGGATGTGGCAAAGCTAGGCTCCAAGCTGGCCCAGGGACTGGGCCACTGTGTTCAGGGATGGGCTTTCTGCTGCCTGCCAGGTCCCAGGCTCCCTCCTCCCTGGATGGAGCTGGGGAACCCTGCCAAATTCTCACTCCAACCTTCCAACATTCGTTTATTCAGTGGATATTTATCGATGCCCGCTGGGGACTTTGGTGGCACTGGAAACAGAGTCGCACTCAGGCTTGAAAGAGGGAGACCAAGGACTCATTGTGCAATCTCAACTAAATATGGTAACTGCACTGGCACCTCCCTGCAGCTGCTCTGGCCCCTCTCCAGTCTGCTTTGGGGCCTCGGAAACTCTAACCTGTCCCTGGTTCTCTGAAGGTCTTAGGAAAAACACCTGTCCCTTACCTGGTCTACAGGGTAGTCTTGTCAGGCCTCTGCCCACCTGTCCAGCTGCATCCCCCTCTACTCCCCTCATCCCCATCCAGCAACACTGGCCTTCCTTCTGTTCCTCAAATATTCTCACTTTACTTCCAACCACAGGGCCTTTACACTGGCTGTTTTCCGGTCTGGAATGCCCTTCCATCCCATCTCCCCAAGGCTAGCCTTTTCTGATCATTTAGGTCTCTGTTTAAACGTCACCTCTTCTGAGAGATCTTTCCATACCCTATCATATTTATTATAAATATGGCTCTGTTTTATTTTAACTGTCACTCCTCTCTGAAATTGCTCAACATTGGGCCTACACTCACTCAATCTTTGCAGAATGTGTGAGTGGACACAGTGTGAGGTGTCAGGAGAAAGGTATCCCAAGACGACCCATGCCTTAAGGAGGCAGCTGCCCCACTGTGGAAGAGGCAGAAGGGCTGGCACTAAGGACAAATTAGGAAACCACAAAGTAGATAAAGAGGAATAGGGTGTCTGGTTGAAGGAACAACAGGGGCAAAGCCCTAGAAGTGGGTGAGGGAGAATTTGGCACGTCCTGATTCTTCCCCTCATCTCCATTCTGCTCCCCTCATTCACACCACTCTGGCCTCCTCACCACTCCTCAAAAAAGCCCATTACTACCTCAGGGCCTTTGTACTTGCTGTTCCTCTCTGCCTACAGTGTTTTTCCTTCTCATCTTGGCATTCTTTCTTCTTGACTTCATTTCCATCTTTGCTCAAATGCTTTCTGAGAGTACTCCCTGCCTGCTACCAAACTACCCCTCACATAGCTCCATTTCTCTTCCTTGCAAATTTTAATAGATTTTACTCTATTTTCTTCCTTGTCTGTCTCAATCAGGATGTCAGCTCTCCAAGAACAGAGATCATTGTCTTGTTCACTGCTGAGTCCCCAGCTCCTAGAACAGTGTCTAGCACATGGAAGGTGCTCGAATAAATAGCTGCTGGATGAACAAGTGGTTGAACAAACAGGACATCATGGGGTATGGCTGGAGTGTTTAGTGCTGATGAACCTGGAGTAGGGACCGTTTCCACATGCCACAGATGGCGGGGATGGAGGGGGTCCAGCACTCCCCGGAGTTCAAACTTGACCCTGAACATGGTGGAAGCCGCTGATGGCTTCTTAGCAGGGGAGGAACTGAATGAGGATTCTTTCTCAAAAGGCTCTTTGCAAACCAAGTCTCCCACCAGCCATCTGGGGCCCAGAAAAAGAAATATTCATCTGATACCAGAAAGGCTAAATGTATCAACAAAGCTAAACTCACAAACTTTGGGTTGAGGGGGGATAAAAAAAAAAAAAAAGTAGAAAAAAAAAGATACAGTTTGATATTGTTTATATCAATTACTGGAAAACAGAAAGTGAAACTATGTATCAAGTTTATTAAAAAAACTCCGGGAGTAGTGTGTTCCTGGTGTGCCTGGCACCCTGGATGAGGGGAGTGAGGTTATCTCCTGGCACCACTACATACCAACAGTCAGATTCTGAGGAAGTTACTCCTCTGCTCTGCGCTTCAGTTTCTTCATCTGTAAGAGCGGATGACAGAGTGGCACCTGCCCTCATAGGATTGCTGGGGAGCTTAAATGAATTAATTCTTTTTTTTTTTTTAAAGATTTCATTTATTTGACAGAGAGAGACACAGCGAGAGAGGGAACACAAGCACAGGGAGTGGGAGAGGGAGAAGCAGGCTCCCCGCGGAGCGAGGAGCCCGACGCGGGGCTCTATCCCAGGACCCCGGGATCACGACCCGAGCTGAAGGCAGACGCCCAACGACTGAGCCACCCAGGCGCCCCATGAATTAATTCTTGTAAAGCACAGAACAAGGGGTCAGTTCAGTATAGTTCTTTTTATTTAGGTTGTTGTTTCTGTAGTGGGGGAGGGGAGGGGAAGTGGGAAAGTGAACACAGGTGACTTCCATTTTAACTCTAAGGTGTGTCTTTTAGTTTTTAATTGTTAAGATTTTATTTATTTACTTAAAAGAGAGAGAGTGAGTGAGAGAGAGAGAGCATGAGCAAGGGGGAGAGGTAGAGGGAGAGGGAGAAAGAGACTCCCCGCTGAGCAGGGAGCCCAATGTAGGACTTGATCCCAGGACCGCTGGATCACGACTTGAGCTGAAGACAGATGCTTAACCAACTGAGCCACCCAGGTGCCCCTACCCATTTACTTGTTGATGGACATTTGGGTTATTTCCAGCTTGGGATTATTATGGAAAGAACTTTCCTTGTTCATATCTTTTTGTGGGCAGAAAGTGTTTCATTAACTGTTAGATCTATACCTAGGAGGATTGCTTAGCCATGATGTCATGATATTTAGCCCAAAAGATCTCATCTGGAGTGATTTTGCCCCCTCCACCAGGGGGGACATTAGCAATGTCTGGAGACATTTTTAGTTGTCACCCCTACTGGCATCTACTGGGGGGAGGCCAGGGATGCTGCTCAACATCCTACAATGCACAGGACCGCCCCACCGCGAAGAATGTGCCAGGCCAAGTGTCAGTAGTGCCAAGATTGAGAAACCCTGGTTATTACAAACTGCCAAATCATTTTCCAAAGTATTTTCCCCATTCTACATGCTTGCTAGCAGCGGATGAGAATTCTTGGTCAAGCCGTTGGTTGTGTCACTTTTTTTCTTTTTAGCCATTTGAGTGGGTGTTCTTTCTTTCTTTCTTTCTTTCTTTCTTTCTTTCTTTCTTTCTTTCTTTCGAGTGGGTATGCTTTAAGATAGTTTATATCTTAAAATAATTCTGCAGTGAATCAAGCCAATATGACAAAGTTAGTTAACATTTGTTTATCTTGAGTGGTTGGATGTACTTTAGGAGGCTCTGATCATCTCCGGGTTTAAAATTGGTGTTTTGTTTCTGAATAGTAGAAGCTCCCCTTGGCTGCATGGATGGGGGTGTGCTGGGGTGTTTTCCTGTTTCCCCAGAATTTTGTTAACCTTAAACCATCAGTTATTTTACCAGCAAATCGGTTTATTTGGCAATAGTAGAGAATTTTAACTTGTGACAAGCAAGCTATGGCAAAACCATAGGCAAGTCCAGAGTACAAGATGGAAGAATGCACTTTCACAGTGGAAAGAGGGAGTTGGGAGGGGATATTATAAACAAAATTCCATTGGAATAAATTGGGAGTTCAAAGTGTAGGGGCTTTTTTTCTTTTTCTTTTTTTTTTTTTGATGGGGAGGGGCAGAGGGAGAGAGAATTTTAAGCGGGCTCCATGCCCAGCGCAGAGCCTGACACAGGGCTCATGGCCCTGAGATCATGACCTGAGCCAAAATCAAGAGTCTGAGGCTTAACTGATTGAGCCACACAGGCATCTTTCTTTCTTTCTTTTCTTTCTTTCTTTCTCTTTCTTCTTTCTTTTTATTTCTTTCTTTTTTAAGACTTTTTTTTTTTTTAGTAATCTCTGTACCCAATGTGGGGCTCAAACTCACAACCCCTGAGATGGAGTGTTTCCATACTGCACCCACTGAGCCAGCCAGGTGCCCCTCAAAGTGTAGTGGCTTTTCATTGGCTGAGTCGTGACTGTCTCTCATTGGCTGAGTCGTGACTGTCTCTCATTGGCTGGGCTGTTGCTGGCTCAGGAGAAAAATCTTTCCTCCTCCGGCTAGGGCAGTAAAAGTATAGGCTTCCAGGTGGGAATGTAAAGGGCTGACAAGGAGTGGTATTGTGAGAGAGCTCCCTCTTCTGGCCTCCCAACTTTATTTTAGTGAGCTTTCCCTTTATTAATTTTCACGCTTGTCAACAGGACTCAACTGGCTTTGGCTGTCTCCTCCGTAACTCACCTCAGATGATTTAATTATTCCAAGCTTGCCTCTCCTCTGCTTTCCTGGGGCACCTCCTCTTTCCCCAGGGACAGGTTTTCTCTGGGCTTCCAAGTTACCTGGCTTTGGCTTCTATCTCCACCTTTGTAGGATGTAGCCAAGTCTAATGGAGGGAGATGGCTTGGGCTTGGATCCCTGCCATCTGTGTGACCACGGGGCTGGAACTAACCCTCTCTGGACCTCAGGTCACCCGCCTGACAATGGATATGCTAATATATGCACTAATCTGCTCCAGGTGGGGGATTCAGTCAGTTGATAGCTTAGATTTCTCAGAACAAGACTGAGTACCAGGGTGGGAACTAGGTGAGGAAAGTGAGGCATTCGCTTCAGGTACAACATTTAAGGGGGTGCCAAAAATCAAGACACGGTGCTTTAATGCAATAATTTTTGAAATCAAAATCAATGCAAAAAGTCCAGATAAAGACAGGATCAGTAATCCTGATCTTTCCCTTTTGCCTCGGGCACTAATATGGCTTTGCTCCATGCAGCACTGTTACTGATCCTGTTTTTACTTAACATTTTGGTATTTTGTTCATCATAGATTTTAAAAGTTAATTTTGATTTTAAAATAGTGTATTAAAATTATTTATTTGGATGACAGTTTTTGGTGCCCCCTTAAATTTTGCATGCCTCACCCTCATCCTGGCCCTGCTGGGCGCACTGGAGGTGCTCTCTAAGTGTTATGGTATAATTATTACCTACAATATCTATGCTTTATTATTTAAAGCCTCCCTCTCAATTGACTGCTTTCTCTTCATTGGGCTTTTTGACTGAAGTTGTACCTCTGGTGATACCAGCTCTGAATTTGTTGTCTAGAACATGAACCCCAAGATAGCCTACACTAAATGAAATTGAAAGGCTAGAATTTCCCCGGAAAACTGTGGAGGAAGGTTTAACTGTGTCAGGGGCTTAGGGAGATTGGAATGCTGTGGCAGTGCATGGAATGCATGTTTGACCAGCTTATCTCTCCTCCCTTTCCCCCCACCATCCCAAATCCCCAAATCAAAACACAGCTGAGAAAGACGGATGACACCAGGTATACGCAAGGAGTGGGAGTAACTGGGACTTTCACAGGGTGCCTAGTGGGAGTGTAAAGCAGATCGACTTAGGAAAACTGTCACGATCTACTATAATTGAACACACAAATGACCTACAGCCTACCATTCCATTCCTTGGCATTTGCCCTAGAGAAGTGAACTTAGGTTCATGAAAAGACTTCTACAAGCTTCATTGATAATGGCCAAACACTTGGTTGGAACAACCAAATGTCCATTAATGGGTGAATGGAGAAACTACATTGGCTATATTGTGGCTATACCGTGGACTACTACTCAGCAAAGAAAAAGAACTACTGATACATGCAGCACACGGACAAATCTCAAAAACAGTTTGTTGACCCAAAGAAACCAGATACAAAAGACAATCTATTGCATGATTCTGTTTTTATGAAATTCAAGATCAGAACTAATCCATAATTACAGAAATCCACATAGTGTTTTGCCTGGTGAGGGGGAAGGGGTGCGGTTCACCCGAGAGGGGCACAACAGAACTTTCTGGGGTCATGGAAATGTTCTGCATCTTCACTGGGCAACTGTCACTTGGCTGCCAATTTTCAAAAATCAGTGGACCTTTTCTTTTTACTATAAACTTTACCTCAGTAAAGTACCGGGGGGGGGGGGGTAAGGTTGGAAAAATGTAATAGAAGGAAAAAGTAAAATTAAAAAAAAAGTTTCATGACTAAAACATCCTGGTTTGAGTTTTGTGGCCCGAACCTGCATGGCCACCAGCACAGAGTCTGCCCCAGGACAAGACTCTCAGCAAATGGGAACCGTCAACGGCGGGTGCAAACTGTCCTCTTCACGCAGGAGTCATTCCGACCTCCCAATCCTTTTCAGGACTCTTTCAGAGCCTCCACCCTGGAGAACCAAGTGGCCGCGGGCTAACGCCCACTTCAAAAGCCCTGAACTCCATGCCAGACGTAGAAGCCACGTTACATAAAGGCGAGACACTCGCCAAAGACAAATCATCCCCGGCTTCGGCGGCCAGTACTAAATATGGCGACGCCCACCGAAGGCAAACCGCTAATCACGTGACAGCGCACGGTCTCACGTCGGCCTTAGCCCAGGGCGCCTACTTTTAGATTGACCAATGAACCTGAGGCATGAGGCACGCCCTGTTTCCTCTCTTCACCAATAGCCTCCAGACGCCTCTTGCAGGATCCAATCATCGCCTCCGTCTCTCTTGAATGAAAAGCCAGCAGTCCAGTGAGCAGAGCCGCAGACCGACGTAGGAGGCAGGAAGCGCTGCAGCTCGTGTTGAGGCGCGCGACCGGTAACTAGAGTCGGACGGCGCTCCTCGCAGCACGCGGAGGCGAACGGGGAACCAGGTGAGCGATGGGCCCGGGGCGCGGGACCGCGGTGCGGAGACTTCGGACCTGCGGGTGAGCGAGCGGGCGAGGGGAAACGCCGGAGGTTAAGGGGAGGAGGAAGAAGAGGGGGCGCGAGACAAGGGGGGGCGTGGCGGTTGGGGCGTCCGCCGCGCGCGGCAGTGGCCGTTGAACGCCACAGCGCATGCGCAAAGGGGGGGGCGGTGGCTGTTGGCGCGCGGGGAGCATGCCCGCTTCCGGGAGTAGGCTGTCATGGCGGCCCACGGGTCGAACCCGACTTGGGGCGAAAGCCTGTCCGAGGAGACCGCCTAGGCCGTTTAGGGGAGGGACTCGGGGGGGGTGGGGCGGCGCCAGGGTCTGGGGTTGCGGTGGGAGTAACCCGAGCTTGTAGACGTGACAGGCTTCTTCAAGTCCCAGGGACTTGCCCTCCCCCACTCTGCTATATTCTTGCTCTGCGTTTAAGGGATTCGGGGTTCCAGAGATTTAGAGCAAAAAAGATGTCTCAAAAGGCAAACTCCGAGGTGGAACTCTTCCCTGGGGGCACTTTGAGAGTGAGTGGGTACCCGTGGGCGTGTTTGAATTGTCACTTTTCCGGTGTCAGCTTTCAAGTTCATCTGCTCCTGGGGCTTCAGCCGTCGCAGCCACCCCCGTTGGGTGGGACAAACCCCAGCAGTCCTTGCCCCCTCTAATTTGTTTTGAGCTTTAGATTTTGTGCCTCAAACTCAGGCTGTCCCTGAATCTGTCTCCCCATAAGAACAAAACGATTTCTTTTGACCTGTATCTTTTAAATGCACCATTTCCTCTTGGTCACTCAGGTTTGAAGGTCAGAGCAGGTGACTCTAGCTCTTCTCTGCCCAGAGATTACCCAGGAGATAGCCCTGCCCTGTTGAATGTTCCACCTTATTCTTCCCTCAAAGCACCCCCACCCTGGTTAATCCTCTCTTGGTGACTAGTTTTCCCTGTTGCTGGTCTCATTCCCCACTCATCTTCTACTCTGGAGTAAATTGCTCTGGGACAATTGAGTCACTCAACTCAAAAATTTAATCATCGATTCCTTATTGCTTAACAAAGTATGAATGTCCTCGACTTAAACAGTTTTCCCAGCTTTGTCCTCAGCCTCTACTTCTACCAGCCAGTCTTGCTCTCCATTCCTCACAAGGGCCTGGCTGCATGGGAAGTAACCCCTTCCTGTTCCGAGTACTTTTTTTTCAAGAATCAGATAAGGGTATATGCTTGTTCTAGCCCCTAAACTCTGCCTTGAGGCCTCAATTCTGATTCTATTCATTCAGCCATTGCTGTTGAGTGCTTATCTGTTTTAGGCTCTGGGCTGGGCAAAAGGGCTGACAGGCATGACCTAAAAAAAGGGTGCTTTTTTAGTTGTGGCTTGCAAGAAATGCCCTTCCGGAGCAAGAGTCCTGAAGAAAGCAGAGGGATTCGTGACCGTTGTGGGCAGCAGGAACAGCAAGTGCAGAGGTGCTGAGGCAGGTTTGAGGCACAGCAGCAAGGCCAGTGAGTAAGGGTGATGGAGGAGATGAGGTTTGAGCGTAGAGGGGGGTCAGTTCGTGTAGGGTCTGGTAGGTCATGGTGAGGACTCTTTTCAGTTTTATTCGGAGCACAGTGGGAGCCTGTGGAGGGTTTTGAGCAGAGGGGTGACATTCTCTGATGTAGCTTTAATGGGCTCCCTCTGGCTGTTGTGGGGAGAGAAGATGGAGGGGGATGGAAAACAGGGAGACCAGTGAGGAGACTATTAGCATAATCCAAGCAAGAGGTGATGGTGCCCAAATACCCATCAACTGACAATGGATCAACTGGTATACCCATGCAAGGGAATGTTCAGCTATGACAAGGAATAAGGTACTGATGCATACCACAAAGTGGATCAGTGTCAAAACATGCCAAGTGAAAGAAGCTGGATGAATGGTGACATGTTGTATGATTCCATTTATGAAATGTGCGAAACAACAAATTCATGGAAAAGAAAGTAGGTTAGTGGTAGCCAAGGGGGTTGGGATGGGGAGGATGATAGGTAAAAGGTATGATCTTTTTGAAGACCAAGTGAAATGTGTAATGCATTCCAACTGTGGTGATCGTTGCACATATTTCTGACTGTACTAAGAACACTAAAAATCAGTGAGTTGTACATTTTAAGTGGTGAATGGTATAGCATGTGAATATCTCAGTAAAGCTGTTATAATTTTAAAAAAGAACAGTGAAGGGGCACCTGGCTGGCCCAGTCAGAAGAGCATGTGACTCTTGATCTTGGGGTCCAGAGTTTGAGCCCCACGTTGGGTGTAGAGATTATTTAAGTAAATATATAAAAAGAAAGAAAGGTGAAGGTAGCTTGGGACCAGTGAGGTAGCAGGGGCAAGAAGTGGCCTAATTGTCCTGTTGGGACCTGTTGGCTGACTGGACAGGGGGAGAGAAAGAGCCATTGAGAGAATGGAATTGGCTTTTTTGAGAAGCAGGTCTGCAGGAAGAAACAGAGGGTTTGCTCTGGGTATTTTGCGTTCAGGTTCCAAGGGGAGATGTGGACGAGGAAGCTGGGTAACAGAGGCTGTTGTTGAGGAGAGCTGTCACCGCATAAAGACAGAAGTTTGGGAGGTCTCTCACACAGAGGTGGTTAAAGCCCTGGGGCTGGATGAAGTCATGGAGAGAATGAGAGAGGGAGGGCCATAAAGTGGGCCCAGGACCCTCCACATTCAGCTCAGGAAGAAGAGTGACTGCTTCAGCTCTTCCTCCCTCTAGACTTGGAGGCTGGGGTGGGGTTGGGAGGACAAAAGATCGTATTCTCACTTTGGGGTCTCTTGTAGCTTGCACCCAGTAGGTGCTGTATTGGATTAAATAAAGCCAGGAGGTGAGCAAGCTTTGTATTAATTCTATTTACCATCTCAGCTCTATTTTTATTGGCCTGGGCCCAGTGGGAGGCCTGTTCATGAGAGTACTTAATTATTCCCCTGTGCAGACCACAAATAGCGGGAGGAGCTGGGGCAGGGCAGACTATGCTCTCACACAGACTCAGGTCTCTCCAGCATTCTGGCAGCCACATCTGGTCTCAGGGGTCCTACCCCGTGCAGGCCTGGTGGACTCCTTGGGCAGTGGTGGGGAGCGAGCTCCTTTGGGTTAGGTGGGCTGAGGTGGCTCATTAGAGTTTTCCTGGTGGTGGCAATGTGCTGCAAAAGCTTGGGGGTAGGGGCTTGATGAGTCTGAGCAGCCAGGCAAGGCTGGGAGTGGTTTGAAAGGGGTAATGTGGAATGAGGTGTGCAAGGGCCAACGAGGAGGGATGTGAGAACCATAGGGAAGTGTGGGGATTTCACCCAGAGCAGAGGGAGGCCCTGGAGGTGGAGGGATGTATGCATGTGTGGGCATGGGGGACAGGAGCCCAGAGAAAGATGAGGTGGCTTACAGCAGGGCAGGGTGTGACCACGACAGGCTAGGCTAGGAGGTGCTTCCCAGGTGGAGCTGGTGGGACTTTCTACAGGAGTGTGTGGGCTGGGGGGAGGGTATGAGGGAAAGGGGTCAGAGAGTGATGGCCATCAGCTTCATCATCTGGGTCCTTTCTGTGCCGGCTTGTAAGACGGCTCCAGTGACTTGCTCCTCTTGGACCTGTGTCAACAGACCGCAGCTGCTGGGCAGCCTTCTCCCTCAGTGACCCTCGATGGGTGGGTTTTTTTCATTCGCTTCCTTCAGCTCTTCTCCTTCCTCTGTTCTCAGCACCATGGCAGAACAGGATGTGGAAAATGAGCTTCTGGATTATGAGGAAGATGAAGAGCCCCAGGCTCCTCCAGAGAGCACTCCTGCTCCCCCCAAGAAAGACGTCAAGGGTTCCTATGTTTCCATCCACAGCTCTGGCTTCAGGGACTTTCTGCTAAAGCCAGAGCTCCTGAGGGCCATAGTGGACTGTGGCTTTGAGCATCCATCTGAGGGTATGCCTCCCTGGTTCCCCCTGCCAAGAGCCTCCTCTGAGCGCCCTCACTGTGGTCTCCTCAGCCACCTGGCGAGGAGCCTGCACCCAGGGAGCATCCGGTTTCTGGTCGCTCATGCGTGCTCTCTCCCTCAGTCCAGCACGAGTGTATTCCCCAAGCCATCCTGGGCATGGACGTCCTGTGCCAGGCCAAGTCTGGGATGGGCAAGACGGCAGTCTTCGTGCTGGCCACCCTGCAGCAGATCGAGCCAGTAAACGGACAGGTGGGTGGGCGCCCTCCTTGTTGGGCCTGAGCTGCCTGAGGCGCCAGTGTCTACCGCTCCCCGTGTTAAACGTTTCCGATCCTGTGTGCTCTTTGTGGGCTTTTGAGATTAAGTACCATACTTAGTTGTGACAGAATCCCCCCAGAAATGATCAGCTGAGAGGGAAACTGAAAAGGGCCATGATTTTCCTTGCCAGAGGTACAGCTATTAATTTGTCATGTGCCTTTCTAGATTGTACAAGTTTGTTCAGGTGAGATTGTACTGAATAAAGATTTGTTACTACCGTTGCTGCTGACAGTTACTTCCTCACACATGAATTTTGTTGGAGAATCGAGGTGCTTTCCTGTGTTGTGCTTTTGTCATACTGGGGCCCACATCCATGGGCTGCGTGTGGGTGCACGAGCCCTGGTTTCCTTAGGGTCGACTGAAGGAGAGGGAGAGTCACGGGGAGGCTGTGTGGTCGCAGCACTTGGCATCGTGGGCATGAAGGCGGGAGCAGCCTCCTTCTTCGGTGGTCATGGGCCAGCCAGAGAGCAGACTCTCAGGAATCTGTTAGCATGGGTTACCTCACCAGCTAGGTCTCCCTGTGGATCCTGGCAGCAGGAGACAGTCCTCATTAGCTGAAGGGACACAGGGAGTGAATGGCAGGCGAAGGGTGGGGAGAAGGTGGAGCATCTGGACCGGACCTTCCAGTGGCAGGAGGTGTGGGGAGCAGTCTGGCAGGCACCCTTGAGGGACATGGGCCCCCATGGGAGAGCACTGGTGTGGGCTGGGGCTGGGGCAGGACTTGGGACACTGACTTGAGTGTTTCTCTTCCACCTGCCCTGCAGGTAACAGTCCTGGTCATGTGCCATACGCGGGAGCTCGCCTTCCAGATCAGCAAAGAGTACGAACGCTTCTCCAAGTACATGCCCAGTGTCAAGGTAAGTCTCAGGCCGGGCTGGGCGTGCTGCATGGTTCTCTGCACCCTCGCTGGCCCAGCTCTGGCCCAGCCAGTGTTTACCAAGCTTGGCTGCAGAGGCTGCCTTTGAGGTTTGCGGTGGTTTATGTTCCTTAAAAGCCTGATGAATTATGCATGGCCCCCAGAGGCCTGTGCTGGTCCCAGCCATGGGGCTGCTTTCCACTGGAGTCATGGCCAGGCTCTCAGGCTCTAGGCCGGGGGGGGGGGGGGGGGGGGGGGGGGGGGGGGGGGGGGCCGGGGGAGGAGGTTAGGGGGCCACTGGAGCAGAAGCTGGTAGGGCTATAGGCTGGGTGGCCATCAGCTTGGAGTGGGTGTGAGCCTTCAGCGTTTAGACAGGCAAAAGCAACTTTCTCTCCACCCACGTAGGTGTCCGTGTTCTTTGGGGGCCTTTCCATCAAGAAGGATGAAGAGGTATTGAAGAAGAACTGTCCCCATGTCGTAGTGGGGACACCAGGCCGGATCCTGGCACTGGTGCGGAACAGGAGCCTGAATCTGAAGAACGTGAAGCACTTCGTGCTGGACGAGTGTGACAAGATGCTGGAGCAGCTGGGTGAGCGTCCTCTTTGGGTATGGGAGCTGCCGGAGGCCCACCCAGCCGCACCCTCCCCACCCTCACAGCTCCCCTAGCCCCCCAGACTTCAGAGCCAGGTGGGCCCTGACAGGATAGGCCAAAGGTTGCCTCAGAGAGGGGTCAGGTGGGTAGCTGGCACACAGGTCTTCTATACATGATTTTAGGGCAAGTTCTAGCATTGGCAGAGTGACCTGCTGCTTCTGAGCCCAAGCTGAGTCGGGCCACAGGGCCCAAATGAGCCGCGTCCGGGCCTGTGTACGTATTAGCCCTTGGAATGGGGTGGCCTCGCCGCCTGCTGAGTTAGTTCTAGCCCCCTGCCTGCCCTCAGTGAGCCCCGCCAGGGCCGGTGGGAGATGGGGCTTGTGTCCTGGGAGGCGGCTGCAGCTCTCACCCCAGCGGCTGTCTCTGCCTCAGGCTCCCCTCCCTGAAGCGTGGCTCGAGGCGCGCTGGCACGGCTGCTCCGCTCTGGCAGCGTGTAAGTGGATGGCAGCTCCTCTCGCGCCTGTGCTCGCCCCGAGTCCAGCCCCTCAGGCACCCAGGACTCACCCCTCCCTCCACTCCTCGGCTCACACCGCCCTCGTCAAGGCGCTAACGGCTCCCTGGCACAGGTTGGGAGGAGCTGGGGCTGGTCTCGGGTGGGGGTCGTGGTCTGCCAGGCACTCATGCGCACCCGTTTGTTGCCCTCCCCACCCAGACATGCGGCGGGATGTGCAGGAGATCTTCCGTCTGACACCCCATGAGAAGCAGTGCATGATGTTCAGCGCCACCCTGAGCAAGGAGATCAGGCCTGTCTGCAGGAAGTTCATGCAAGACGTGAGTAGGCTGGGACTGACAGCTTTGGCCCTGCTGGGTTCTGGGGCCTGAGCTATTGCTGCTCCAGGACACCCACCCTTCCCTCACTGCACGAGAATGCTGGGAGGCCCAGGGGCCTGCCTTCCCGCCTGTGTCTTGTCAGACTGGGAGCTGAGCTTGGTCTATACCTGAGTCAGACCAGGGCTTAGGTCAGCTGTTGGGAGAGAGGCGTTTACTGGGAGACAGCCCACCCTCCGGGAAGCATCACAGCATGGAGTCCTTCGCTAGGACGTTCTGGGCAGGCCAGATGCCCGGAAGTAAGCCCTGCCTGCCCCTTCCTGCACAGCCCATGGAGGTGTTTGTAGACGATGAGACCAAGCTCACACTGCACGGATTGCAGCAGTATTACGTCAAGCTCAAGGACAGTGAGAAGAACCGCAAGCTCTTTGATCTCTTGGATGTGTTGGAGTTTAACCAGGTGACACTGTGTGGCCCTTCCTGGGGTTCTGGGTGCGGGGGAGGGGGCGCTCTGACTCTGACCGCTGCTTCCTGCCTCCCTCCCTCGCAGGTGGTAATCTTCGTGAAGTCAGTGCAGCGCTGCATGGCCCTGGCCCAGCTCCTCGTGGAGCAGAACTTCCCGGCCATTGCTATCCACAGGGGCATGGCCCAGGAGGAGCGGTGAGTGTGTGCCGCCCTCAGAGGCCCCAGGCAGGCACCGCGTGGGGAGTGCCGCTCAGGAACCCCGTGTCTGATGGCTGCCTCTTGTTCCTCCTGCATCCAGTCTGTCACGCTATCAGCAGTTTAAAGACTTCCAGCGGCGGATCCTGGTGGCCACCAATCTGTTTGGCCGAGGGATGGACATTGAGCGAGTCAACATCGTCTTCAACTATGACATGCCCGAGGACTCGGACACCTACCTCCACCGAGTGAGTGGTTCCACAGACGTGTCACTTCCCTGACGTCCCCCTCCCGGGGGGGGAGGGGGCGATGAATGGGTATGTGGCCCTGCTTGTCATCAGATCCCCAGGTTATGTCTCTGTGGCCTGACCCCCTGTTTCTGTTACCCTGCAGGTGGCCCGTGCAGGTCGCTTTGGGACCAAAGGTCTGGCTATCACTTTTGTATCTGACGAGAATGATGCCAAAATCCTCAATGACGTTCAGGACAGGTTTGAAGTGAACGTGGCAGAACTTCCTGAAGAAATCGACATCTCCACATACAGTAAGTGTTGGGCGGGCCGAGGGGCTGGGCCCAGACAGGAACCCCTGTTCCCCATCTCACTGGCTTCCCCTCTGTGTGTCTTACAGTTGAGCAGAGCCGGTAACCACGCGCCTGATGGCCAGAGCTGCCCTGTGTCCTGAGTGCTGCTTCCAGGCCTCTTTCTAGGCATCAGCGGGCCTTCCTTTTTACTGTTCAAAAGCTGTAGATTTGTGTATGAGTAAAGTTTTATTACGGAATCCTGGCTCCCGCCCTGTCAGTTCTCAGCATTTCACGGAGGTAGCAGGCCTGGCCAGTGAGCTCCAGCCATCCCCCACAGCCAGCTTCTGTTATCAGTGTGATATTTAATTTTTAAGTGTCAACATTGAAAGCTTTATACAGATTAAAAAAAAACCATACAGTATCCACAACCTTCACAACAGCGAGAGCCTTCTGCCTCCAGGGGCAGATGGGCCTCTGTACCGTGAACCTCAGGCACTGGGGCTAGGAGGGCCCCTGCCCTTCTCCCACCCCTGGCCTCAGTCTTAGCTTAAGGGGCACCTTGGGCCCCAGCACCCTGGCCTCTCGTTCTGTGGCAAAGACAGATGAGGGGAAAGGCCAGGCCGGGCACGGGAGTCTTCCATCTGTCCAGGCCTGTGTAGCAGGGACGGGCTGCAGCCCCGGGCCAGCTGCTGCCCTCATGTTGGGTCCCGGCTGGAGTGCAGCCAAGAGGCCGCCAGAAGCAGGCCCGGCAGGTCCAACTCCCCACCTGGCTGGGTGTTCTGGGGTTCGGTGCCAGACTACAGCTGCTGCCCCCTGCTTTCTATGATGCACGTGGGGGCCAAGGCAGGAGGGCAGAGGGAGCAGAGTGGTGAAGGAGGAGGGGACAGTCTTTAGCACGTGCAAAAGCTGCTGAGGCCGCAGGAGCTACGGGCCTGGCCAGACCCGCGCTGTCACATACCGGACTCGGAGGGCCTGTGGGCCTGGTGAGAAAGGAGCACCGTGAGAACCGGGAGTCTGGGTGGGGTGCCCTCTGGCCCAGCACCCCGACCCCAGGCTCAGCCCTTACCTGGGTCTGATTGTGGCTGGTGCCAGACGTGGATGTGGTGAACTCCGAGTACCTGTTCGCTGTGACCCTGCCGGCCCACCTTCTGTATTCCTCCCTCACCTGTGGGGCCCAGGGTGCCAGGTTAGGGAAGGGGCAGGCCCCGGGACCGGGGACCCCGCGCACCCCACCCATAGTGGCTGCAGCTCACCTTCTTGTTGAGCAGGCAGTGGAGCACGAAGAGGAAGAGGCCTTGCAGGCAGTTGAGGACGGTGAAGGTGTAGGAGAGCAGCCAGCTCTGCGGGTTGAAGAGGAAGAGGCCGAAGACCCAGGTGCTGCCCAGCACAAAGAGCTGAGCCACAGCCGTGATGGTCAGCACCCTGCAGGGAGGGCGGGGCTTCAGTGGGGTAGGCCCCCCTCACACACCCTAGGCTCCCTGCCAGCCCCCTCCTGGCCCCTGCTCTCACCTGGCCTTCTTTAGTTTCTTCATGTCTGGGTTGATCTCCGAAAACTTCTGAGTGAGCTTCCAGACAGTAGTCACGAAGACCACAGCATTGCACTGGGCGGGGAGCACAGAATTTGCATTAGGGGGAGTCCTTGGAACTGCAGGGAGGGAACTGGTCTAGTAGGGCTCAGTGTGGGGTCACGCCCCTCAGGCTGGGGGCCTGGGAGGCACTTACCAGAACGATGAAGGTCACAGGTCCCAGGAAGCTCCAGAGGAAGCCACGGGCTGGGTTCAACCAGCAACTGGGTGAGAGGAGAGGGTCCCGTCAGAGCCCCGGAGGGGCGGGGCACTGTGGCCCGGACTGGGGTTCCCTGCCCTCCAGTCGAACCGCTCGCTTGCTTGCACTCACTAGAGGGTGCGGCCATAGCCCTCGCTGTTGACGGCCGCGGAGATGCCCACGATGAGCAGGGACACCCCGTAGCCGATCAGGCAGAGCTGCCACTTGCTCAGGCCCTGGCCCTGGAACACGCGCACCACCAGGAAGTAGAGCTCTACTCCCTCGAGGCTCATCCAGCAGAAGGCGGCCAGGAAGAAGTAATGCAGTAGTACCGCCACCAGGCGGCAGCGCAGCCCCACCTGCAGGGCGGGGGCGGGGGCGACGTCAGTGCGGGGCGGGGCGGGCGGGGCCGCGGCCTGGAGGGGGGCGGGGGCGGGAGCCCCGTGCCTCCCGGGCTTGTCCTCACCGAGCCCCGGGAGTGGGCGGGTCTCCCCCTCTCCCGGGCCTCGCCGGCCTAGCGCTCTGGTGAGGGTGGGACCCTCCACCGGCCCGGACCTCACCTGGCCGCCTTCGTTCTCGATGCCCGCCAGGAAGATGGCGGAGCCCACGAAGAGGCAGATGCAGAGGTGCAGGTGCACGGTGGTGCGCGAGCCCTGGATGGGCCGCACCAGCAGGAAGGTGAGGATGCACAGCAGCAGGCAGACTAGCGACAGCACCAGCCCCAGCTTGGTGATCAGGGCCAGCTTCTGGTCCTAGATGCAGGATGGGGTGCGCAGGGCTGGGTCAGTGCCCTGAGGACTTCCTGCCCTGGTGGGCCTCACCACCCAGACCCATCTGGGGCCTGCCTTGTAGGTCTCTGATCATGCCGCCCACCTCCCCCCACATCCTCTGCCCTCAACACCTGAGCAAGCCTGCTGTGTGTCTCTCATCCTAAATACCGCCCTGGCCCCCCCAACAACCATGGATGCAGCAGGGGTCCCCAGTTCCTCCTGATGGGCCTCCCAACTGAACACCCAGACTTCTGAGAAGGTCCCCAGTGAAGCCTCAAGGCCACATCCTTCTTTTCTAATACTGATGGTCCCATCTTTCAGATCCTCCTCTCCCTCATCTCAAATTTTACTCCTTCTACACCTATCACATTGTCAACTCACTGAAACCCACCTTTTTGTCCTTCCTGGACTTTTGGCCTCGACCACAAGCGCCCCTACTCTACTTGGCCCATTCCAATTAAACATGCGGACCAGCTTGCCTATGGGTCTCTGAGGTCTCATACAGAAAGTTGTGCTCCCTTAGGAGCTTTCAGCAATATTTAACAACTGGTTTGAAGTGGACAGTCAGAGCAGGGTCTGCAGTGCCAGGCCACACCGCTTAATTGCTGAGCCATGGAGAGGTCTTGCGGGGGTCCCAGGGAAGAGGCTGGGGGGCATGGGGTGGGGCCACCTGGTCTGTGTGACCATATAGGGCCAGTTGGGCCTTAACCATCAAGAACCAGCTGCCTGTCTCACCTAAGCCAACCTTGCCACCTGTGGGCTTTTGAGGGTGGCCCCTGGCTGCTCACCTCTATGTCATAGTGGGCCATGAGGATGGCAAAACTGCTCAGGTGGTTGCACCGGCAGGTGGTGCTGCCATTCCTGGTGCCCAGGGTCTGGCAGCCTGTCATGGCCCAGTGCCCACTGCTGTTGCCGTCACTCTTCCAGAATGCACAGATCAGCTCCTGCCGTGGCCCAGGTGTCTCCGGCTGTGGGCAGGTGGGAATGGTTGGAGTGGTTAGCCTGGAGCCATTCTTGGGTCCTGGGCTTGGGTTGAGCCCAAGGAGGGCTGCTTTTCCTTTGATAAGTATTTACTGAGCACCTACTTTGCTCTGTCCCCCAGCCTGGCACACAACGAACAGGGCAGACACAAGTCCCTGCCCTTTTGGGGTTGGCATGCTAGTGGGGGAGACAGATGTAAATAATAAATCTAACACGTAAACTAGATAGCATGTTAGAAGGGAGTAAGTGCTATTAAAACAAGGAATAGCATAGAGGGAGATGGGGCATAACTACAAATTGCAATTTTAAATAAGGAGGTCAGGGAAGGCCTAAAAGAGGAGGTACTATTTGAACAAAGACTGGAACCAGGTAAAGGACTGAGTTGCGTGGGAGAAAATTGTGTCCCAAACAGAGGGCACAGCAAGTGCAAAGGCCCTGAGGTCCGTCCGAGGAAGGAGCAGAGTGGAGAAATGAAGGCTGCAGAGGAACCACCGTGACCTTGGCTAAGTAAGAGGTGAGGAGTAGGGCTGATTCCTCCCCACCTGAATACTCACCAGGTGGGAGAAGGCAAAGGTGACGGGGGAGTCAAGTTTCTCTGTGTTTGTGTTGCTCAGAAAGACCAAGTTGACTGCCGAGAGGAGCCTAGGCTCGGCGCCACGGAAAGGACTTTGGTGGATTTTGTTCAGCTCAACTTTCTTCTCAGGCTCCAGCTCCAAGGAGGCGTTGGCTAGCAATTTCTGCATGTTGCAGCTGGAGAGGATACCCATCACGGTGGGGCCTGGGGGATAGACAGGTTGGTTACCTTCTCCTGCCCTCCCTCCTCCCATGCCCCATCCTGCCTCCTGAGACCTCTGATTCAGGCTCTCCAATCCACCAGGATGCCCAGGGGCCCTGGCGATAGCTCAATTTCCAGTTGTTACATATTCAGAACCTCACCCCTAGCCACATCCCCGCTCCCCTCCCCTCTCCCGCTGGCGTCCCCTCGGATTCCCTGCCGTTACCCGAATCCCTGGCTCCAGTCGCCACAGCCCAGTCCAGCAGCATCCGTGCATGGCTCTGACCCATGGTGATGTTTCCATCCCCACGCTCCTGGATCATCAGGGATAGCTCTGAGGAGAGAGGGGCAGTGACTGGGGGCTCTGGGTATGGGATGGGGTCCAGGGCTGGGGCAAGACAGGGCAAGGTCTCACCTGTGTTCGAAGGGGAGAGATAGGTGAAGGAGGCTCCAGGCATGGCCTTGGCCAGCGTCCTCAGGACTGCTTCGTAGCCCAAGAGGAAGTGGGTGGCCATGAGGTGCCTCTCAGGCAGGGGCAGGGTCTCCAGGTCCCTGGGGGCCTCCAGCATCTCATCCACTGACTTGATGAGGTCCTGGGAGTGACGGGTGACAGCTGGTGCGTCAGTGTCCCTCAGGGGCTGCCCAAAGGACCCTGACCTCACCAGCCCCCTCCACCAAGGGGCACACTGCAGAATCACCTGGGGCAGCCTGGGGGTCAGTGGGGTGACAGGGGAATCACTGAGACGGTGCAGTAGTCAGAAGACAAGTGAGGGGGTTGAGTATAGGCCTACACGCGTGGACCGTAACTGGTGCTTAACTTATCCCAGGCGCGGGCTTCCTGCCAGTCTCTGGTCTAGGTCTACCCTGTCCAGAACGGTTGCTCTCGAGCACCCGAAATGTGGCTCCACGTTGCAGTGGCAATATTTTGAATCTATTGGATTAAATGCAGTCTTCACATTAATTTCACTTGTGTAATTTTACTTGTTTATTTTAACATAGCTCCTAGAATATTTAAAATGACCCAGGGGCCCCCACATTCCTACCGGGCTTAGCACATAGGCAAACACATATCACGCTCACTGCATGCCAGGCCCCGCTCTTTCTTTAAACTTTCCTTCTATTAGTTCACGTAAAACCTTCCAACTATATAGAGCAGGCATTACTTTCAGATGAGACTGAGGCCCAGAGAGGGGGAGTCACTTGCCTCAGGTCACATAGCAGAAAGTACGATGGGTGGGGGTAGGGGGGTGTTGGGGAGGATTTGAACCTTTGTGGTCTAACCATGGAGGTGAAATTCCTAACTGCTCCGTTCTTTTGGCATTATATTCCTTCCGTGTGTGTGTACATGTTTTGGGGTGTGTATGTACGTCTGTATTTGTGTAACCCCTGCTTGGGCTGTCTCCACCCACATGGAAGCATCCCTCAGCCACCCCCATGCTGTCCAGGGGTCCCCTCAGCTCTTGCCCTTACCTGCATGGTGTCCTGAGCCAAGGCTGGCTTGAAGTCTCTGTGCAGTTCTTGGACTCTTTCAAAGAAGTGGGACATGCTCTGAGGAGAGGGGACATGAGGGGGGTCAGAGAGCCTCATGTGTGGGTGGGGGAGCTGGGGGAAAATGGGTGGATCAGGCGGGCTGCACAGAGGGATTCCTGCCTCCTGGTCCCTGCTGGGGCCACTCACCTGGCTCTTGATTCCAGGGGGTGGGGTCCAGGTGGGGAAGGACATCTCTGCAGGGGATAGAACACCATTCATTAGGTGTGAGAGTGTCTGTGTGTGTCAGGGGCGGGGTCTGGGGTCAGGTCAGACCAGGTACCTTCACAGGTGGTGTTGGGCTGCCTATTCTGGAATCCGGGTTTGGGCTCCCAGCCCCGGCGACAGCGGCATTTGTACGAGCCCACGGTGTTGATGCAGATGGTGGACTCGTGGCACATAGGCTGCCCAGAGCTGCACTCATCCACATCTGGGGACACAAAGATGGGAGTCAGGACCCCTTTCCCCTCCGTGTCCTGCCCCCTTTTCCTGTGTTAGTGTCTCCCCTTGGCTGGAGGTGCTATCACCCGCTGATCCCACATCCTGGTGATGCAGGGGTCATGGGAAGTGGGGGAAGCCTGACATGAAGCACGTGAGCCCTGTACAGATGTGCAGGTTGTGACTATAGAAATACCTTTGTCCCAGGTAGTAATTAGCTGCTGTCTGGGGTCTCCAAGGAGCCTGCTCCTCAGTACCCCAGCTCCTTCCCCAAGACCCCCCAGATCTTTTCCCAACCAGCCTCAAAAGAATTAACGCCTGGCACAGCAGGGCACCCCCAGGGGTCATTCTGCTTGGTTTGTGTCGGTGCCACTGAATATGTGATCAGATGTTCTGAGTGTGGGTCTCCAGGATGTGGCGTCTGAGCTCTGTACCTTCACAGACGGTGTCCTTGGGGCCATTGGGGGACCCAGGAACTGGCTTCCAGCCAGGGCGGCAGCGGCACTCATAGCCCCCAATGTTGTTGAGGCAGTCGGTGGAGTTGTGACATGGGTTCTGCCCTGACGTGCATTCATTCACATCTGAGGACAAGACCAGAGGGTCAGCGTTCCCTCCACTCACTGCCCCTCTTCTACTGCCTGGCACCAAGGACCCCACCATTATTGCACATGCTACGCCTGGTGACCTTCAACTTCAACCTCAAAGCACCTTACAATGGCTTCCCTGCAAGAGAGGCACGGCAGGGACCATGGCCCCCAGTTTACAGGCTGTGAAACCAGGAGGGAGACTGAGTCATGGAGCCTGAACTTTCTTTCTAAGGACTCTTGCCTACTCCCTCCCCAGCTCTGGCCCAGGTTCCCTTTCTGGGAACTGGAAGTGACATCTTCCTCTGCTTCCATGTGACAGGTGAGGAGGGGTGAGGCCGGGAGGTGTGCGCAGAGGCTGGGGGCTCCACAAGGGAACCCCAGGTCCAGAAGGCCCTGCTGCCTCCCTGCTCTGTGGTGGGACCTTCCGAGGAGATGAATCCTTGGGCAGAGCAAACCCCTGGTGTTTCTGGAACCTGAGGGTCTTCTCCCTCCTCCTGGGGCTGCGGGATCCGCCTTGGCCCCTCCCCAGCTCCAGCGCAGCCTCACAGCGTCTGCCAGGGCCTCTACCTGTGCACAGATTCGGGTCGCCCAGGCTGAGCTCCAAGCCAGGCGGGCACTCGCAGGTGTAGCTGCCCTGGGTGTTGGTGCAGATGCCGCGGCTTTTACAGATTCGGGGTTTCAGCTGACATTCGTCCACATCTGCAGGGGGAAGGAGAGGGTGATGGGTGCCTGCAGCTGTGTCCTGGGATAGAAGCATCTGGAAGGCCCCACTGTCTCTTCTCTGGTGAGTGGGTGCCTTTTCTAATTCACATGGAGGCGTGCTATGGGCAAGCATGGTGGCCCAGATGTTCTGTTTCCAGATGTTGCCAGAAGTGGTCCAAGTCCTCCCCATCTGCCAGCCCTGGCTCCCTTGGCCTCTCTGGGCAGCTCCCAGCTGGGGCAGGGACATCACGGCCACCTGTGTCCCAGCCTGAGGACTTGGACAAGTCCAGGGTGGGCCTTCCTGGGAACCAAGTGCAGGGGAAATGCTGCATTCCCGGACCAGGACCTGTTATGGCTCCCAGCGATGGCCTTCGTCCTAACTCCCCCAGGGTGGCCACTCACTGGCTGAGTTCGCGCTTGGAATCCCGGTGATCCTTGCAGAACACTCCCATCCATGCAAACTCTGAGATTCCAGCTCCACGGAGATGGACAAGACCCACCCCTGAGCCAGGCCCTCCAAGGACGAGGCTTCTGGGTGGGGCAGGGAGAGTAAGGATGGTGCCAGACAGGTCAGGGCCGTCCGGACAGTGGGCACCAGGCTGGGGTGGACAGTGTCACTGATGTCCAGTCAGGCAGCCTTGGGGCAGTGAAGATGCCTTTTTCTGGCAGGTGCTGATGGGCGAGAGGTGGCCCATGTTTCTGTCTTCTTGGCCCTTGGCCTCCCACCAGGGATGCACACACTGGGCCCAGCTGAATGGGGCTCAGCCTCCGTCTTCAGTCCCTGAGCGGTCCAGTGCTCCATGGGACCTGAGTTGACCTCCTCAGGAGAGGGTTAGGCCCGGGGCAATGGTCCTGGATGACAGCCTCTCTTGTCATCTGGTCCAGACAGGAGCTTCTGGGTTCACCTGACTCTCTAAGTGTGTGTGCATGTGTGTGCTGGGGTGGGGGGTTGGTGTCACCTGGCCCACCCCAAACACAACATCCTCTGGGTCCTGGTCATCCAGGCTGAATCAAAGCTACCAGGGAGGGTCAGGACAGAGCCTTGCGCAGGGAAACAGAGGAAGGCCGAATGGCTGAGAAGCCGGGGTCAGGGTGTCAGGAAGAGCCTTCTCCAGGTGGGATGCTGGCTAGGGCAGGGCCGGCCGCACACCCGCCCTCAAATCTCCGTCCTCCCACCTTTCCTGATGGGGTCCCTGGTTCTGTCGTGGCCGAGGGCCTGAGAGGGCTCCTGGTATGGCCAGGCCCGTGTGGGCTCCAGTGGGGGCAGGTCTCATTCAGGCTGTTACTGATGGTGGTGAAGAGGATGGATATTGCACCTCCTGCCAAGTATCTTGAATGCCATTCCCCTCTTGTTTTATGCAAATGAGATGCTGGGGAGGCAGGGGGGCAGTCCAAACATCCAAAAGTGACCCTCCGGGGAGGGTTCTGAGCCTTGGGATTCAGAGAGGTTCAGGACACCAGGTGGGTGCCCAGGACGTCCTCTGATGCCTGGGGGAAAGTGGAGCAAGGGCCTGGGTCTCCCATCTGCAGCAGATCCCACTGCCACGACATGGCGGCATGTGTCCTCAGCTGTGGCAAAGGCTGAGCCCGTCCCAGAGCTAGGTGTTGAGGCAGAAGGCCCTGGGCCAAGCCAGCAGACTGGTCTCGCCCTGTCACCCAGCTTGAGGTCCACAGTGGTCCCTCTCCCGTCTCTTGTGCATCCATGTCCCTGCCCAGCGGCCTGACCGAGCCCCCCTCTCAGCCCTGGCCTGTTCTGATACAGCAATACAGCCTCTCCGTAACCACAGCGACCACCCATGCTGGGGGCTCACAGCAGTCGGGGGGTGGCACCCCCTGTCCAGGCATATGTCACGGAAAGGCTCTGTTCTCTGGCCAGGCCACAGGTTTGGGGCCGAGCGTTCACCCAGAGGCCCCTAGGGAGCAGCAGAGCCGTGGACAGAGCCCTCCCCCTGGGCTCCACGGACGCGCAGGTCCTCCCTTCCCTCCCACTGGCGAGGCTCTGCAGCCCTCTGTCTGCACGCAGGGCAGGACGGCGCTGGGGACCAAAGCTGTAGGCTCTTCTCTCCACAGCAGGGAGGGCCTATGGACCCACCCCAGAGTCCTTTGGACCCCCAGCTCACCTCGTCCTCGCCTCTCACTTCTGCTCTCCTCCCCTGCTCTCTCTCTCTCTATTCTGCGCTAACCCCCTCCCTCTGGGCAAGTGGTCGCTCCTGCCTACTCACTGCTGGCCCTCTCTGCCCCCTGTGGATACCCGAAGCCCCTTCCTGTGCTTGCTGTTCTCCCTGGGAGGGGGGCAAGTCCTGGTGATGCACAGAGGCCGGGCTTCACCTGGGCCCACACTGTGGCATCACCCGGCAAGACCACAGCAAGAGATGTGACTGCGGTGGGGGGTGGACGGGAGCAGCCGGTCTCCATGCCCATCCTGGGGCGGACCCCAGGAGTGCCCATCTTGGAGGAGGTGCATTAGATCATGATGAGGATCATTCAAAATTCAACAGCCACCATTCTGTGCTTTGCTGTCTCTATTTTCCCAGCAATTCTATGAGGTAAGCACCATTGTCACCCCCTTTTTACAGATGGGTAAATAGCCACAGAGCAGTGAAAGAACTTGTCCAAGGTCACACAGTTAACAAAAAGCAAAGCTACTTTTCTTTTCATCTGTAAAAAATAGGGACTCTTTAAAAACACACACACACACACACACAAATCACAATAATGTTATCACATCTTGCACATTAACGGTGATTTCCGAATAAGTGTCCTGGCCAGTGTCACACACACACAGCTATCACAGCTATCAAGTGGCAAAGTCAGGATTTGGGCCCTTGGCCTTCACACTACCCTGCCTCTCTGTGCTGGAGGCTCAGGAACAGGCAGACAGACGTGGGATGATTCAGGAATGGCTCTGGTGACCCCAAACCTCATGGACGGGGAGATGGAAAGTGTGGGGTGGCTCTTACCTTGACACGTGTTCTCACTCTCATTCCTGAACGTTCTTGCCTGGGAAGCAAGCTCATATCCTTGGATGCACGTGCAGTAGAAGCTCCCCTCTGTGTTCTGGCAATCTGCAAATTTTCCACAGGACACTGCCGAGGATGGTCCACACTCGTTGATGTCTGGAACACAACAGGGTAAAAGGTCACCTCCCAAAGGCATGAGTTCCTTCAGGAAGAGATCCCTATCCCACACCTGACTCCCCAGCACGGGGCCGACGCTTAAAGTGTCTTTTGGGAAAGGATTAGACTCTTAAGCTATGCTGTAGAGGCTGGGCTGCAGCTGGAACAAGCCATTCCTGAAGCCCAATCAGTCAGCTCTGCTCTTCTCTGCCCTCTGTCTGGCATCCTGGACTTGAGCTCAGTAGGGAGTGCTGAAATGGTGGGGGGTGGCAGCTCTGCATCTTCCCGCCCAGTCTGGGAAGGGCAAAGTGAAGCACAGACTCCAGAGCTCCTCTCTCTCCAGGAAGCCATGTTTATTCACTTATTTTCCACTTTTCTATCTTTTCCTTTCTCTTTTCTCTGCCCTTGATGACAGTCCCAAGGCCAAAGGCTGAGACCCCAACCACCACTCACATCCCCCATGGGCACTGGGCTATGCCCTACCGTCTCCGTGTACCATCCCAAGCCCCTGTACCATCACAGCTCTCCAAGCGGCTGGTGAACATCTCCCCTGACGAAGAAATGAATCCCGGGGAGCAGCGACAGGTGGTGGCATTGACACACGTGGATTTCGGAGGGCACCAGCGAGCACAGTCTGTGGGGATGGTGACCACAGTGGGAAGGTGAGGTCTGAGCCAGGTGCTGGGGAGGGGGACAGGATCATCCCCAAAGGAGGGGCTGCTGGGAGGGGCAGCCCTGGCCTTCCCCCTGCAGCAGGCCTCCCCCCTGCCTGGGCTGTGGGGGCCCAGGGCCCCTTCCCCAGGCTCTGGCTGTGGACTTCTTTGCTCCCAGCAGTCTCACCACTGGTTTTCTGGGATCCAACTTCCAACAGAATCAGCGAGACGCCCAGCACTGGAACAGAGAGAGAGGGTGTGTGTTGGGGGGCTGCCCAGAGTAGGGAAGGATTGACGGAGAACTAAGGGTGACACATCTGAGGGAAAAGGGGCTGCTGACCCCTCCCAGGCTTGGGCTCTGTCCATCTCTAATGCGAGAGCAAGCAGCCCTACCTGGACTCCAGTGCCCACAGTCAGAATGTCTGCCACCATTGCCTGGGGATGGGTTTCAGACTGAGGGTGGGGAAGGGGCCCGAGCCCCTGGGGGTCTTGGCTCCTGCTGACCTGTGACAACAGTTCAGTAGACAGACGGGAGATGGATGGCCCTGGTTCAAATCCCAGACCTTGGTCAGGTGACCTCTCTTCCCAGTGCCTCAGTTTTCCCATCTGTTGAATGGGAATGATGATGGGCCGCCCTTCCTAGAGGCGTGTGAGAACTAAGCGCGTGAATACTGCCTGGTGTGTCCGAGTGTTTACTATCATCGTTTCTTTATGTGAAGGTGAAGGGTTGGACCAGGTGTTCATCTGCGGACCAGATGCCCCCGAATGTAAGATGCTCTGGCCCCTGCACCCTGGCTGGGGGACACAGGTGCACGCACACCACACCCACGACATCTGTCAGCCCAACGACTGGCTTGAGACCCAGTGGTGACATTTCACCCCTGGCTCCCGGCACACAGGAAGACACAGTGGGCTCACGTTGGGGTGGTGGGGTGGTGCTCTTCTCCTGCCACTCCTGCTGCTCAGGGGCACCCTACTCCCCAGGCATGTGTTTGGGGGTCCTCCTCAAGTCAGCAGGGGCTCTAGGGACAGGTTGCTCCTTGTTCACCAGAGAGAGAGAGTAGGAGACAGTGATGGAGAGAAAATAAGGAGAGGGAGAGAGAGAGAAGGAGCCAGAGACACAGAAAGAGGAGAAAGAGGAAGGAGGGAACAGACAGGTGGGGGGAGAGAAACAGGCAGAAGTTAAGGCAGTGCTAGAGATGGACAGAGAAATAGGGAACTCATGGAAAGAGAGAGACCAAGATGGCAGAGATTGGACAGAGAGACACAGAGATAGAGAGATTGAGAGAAAGATTGGGAGACAGAGACACAGAAGGAGGGGGGTGAATGGAAACGGGGAGGGAGGGAGGGAGGGGGGTGCCTCAGCAGCAGGTGGAAGCATGGGAAGGGCTCAGGAGACGTCCGTGTCTCTGCCAATCTGGGAATGCTGGCCAAGCTGTGGAGACCCCAGTTATCCAGGGAGGCCCAAAGCGGGGTGGTGGGCGGAGGGATGGGGCCCGGGGGGGAAGGTGGGAGGGCATGAGTCACTTCCTGGGCCAAGGGGAGGGGATGACTCACACTCTGTTGCCCCTGGATGGGGCTCCCAGGGGAATTCTGGAGTTGGCCATTGTGAGCACGGCTTGAGGGGCTGTGGGGAGTACAGACTTGAGGGTACCCCAACCATTTAGTTCCTATGTCCAAATTGGATACCCCTCAGGCCAGTGGGGATCCAGAGATCTCCCTCCAAGAGGTCCTCCCAGCCAAGGTAAACTGAGGCTGGAATGCCCTTCCCCTCCCTCAAATGAGGATCCCTCTCTTCCTCCTCTCTGGCCACAGGGCTTAGCTAGTTCTACCCTCAGCCTCGACCCATTTCCTCTTTGCAGGACAGACCACAAAATGACCTTCCCTAGCAGGGTGGGACCTGGACTGATTTGTCCCCAGCTCCCAAAGCCCCAAATAGCAACCGTCATGCTCAGAACTGCCCTAGGAGGCAGAGGCTCTGGTCATGTCCATTCTACAGATGGACAAACTGAGGCTTGGAGCCCAGAAACAGCTCAGGAAGAATCCGATGAAAAAAAGGGGGACTGAGGAAAGTGTAATCGAGTTCAAGTTTCCCAGACTGTGGTGTGTGTGTGTGTGGGGGGGGTTCTTTTGTGCCCCATCCCCTCCACTGGGGCTGGGGTGGGATCTCCTCCCCCCCACCAAGGCTGCTGGGCCAGGCGTTCTGCATCTGGGGCCTTGGAAGTCACCTAAACAGGAGCCAGGAGAGGAGCTGCTGGTCATCCGCTCTGGGTCCCATCTGGTTTGCATTGCCTGTGCAGCCCTGAGCAATAGGTTCTTGCTTAGGGACCCTGGGGGCAGGGGGCGGGGCAGTCACCCTCCTCTTGCTCCTCCTGCTAAGGACCCCCAGCCCAGACCCCAGGCCCACCAGTGTCCTGCCCAGTAGGCAATTAGACAAAGTAAAATAAAAAATAAAGTGCTGTTGCTTAATTCTTACTGTGAACCAGGAATAGTTGTGTCAAGCTCACTCAACACTTAACCCTATAAAGTGGAGATGATTTTACTGCTGTGGAAAATGAGCTCAGCGGCTCCATGACTTGGCCCCAGGGACACACGACCCCCCATTAGTTGTGTCCCACTTAGACTCCCGTCCTTGCTCCTGAGGAAAGCCAGGGTGGGGATGTTGGGGGAGTCCCTGTGCTCGTACCTGCCACACTGGGCCAGCACAGGGAACCCCCGTCCCTCTGGCCCAGGGAAGCTCTGGTTGGGGCACCCCAAATGTCATTTCTTCACTCTGTTGCCTGGTCGCTCAGGCAACAAGCTGTCCCAATAACCGTTAGAGACGCTCTGGGTGGGGCGGGAAGGGGGGGTGGGGGAAGTCACAGTGAAAAATCAAGTTCAAACCCACAGCTGGCAAAATTCCTTCAACCCACGGCGGAGTCCTGACTGGGTCTGGGGAAGCAAGGGTGGGGGTCTCTGGGGTTGCCCTTGTCACCGAGACAGCGGGGGACATGTTGGGAGTATCCCCCGCCCCCCGCATTGGAGGGGTCCTGGCTCCTAGCTCCCCAGCATCCCCCATGCCCTCTGTTAAAAGCAGTTGCCTACAGGGTCCCAGCACTCACTTTTTGCCCTCTCTCCTTCCCCCGTGTCTCAGTTTCCCCTCTTAGGGAGGCAGCCCCCAAAGTGTCTCTGGGACAGAGCTCGGAGATCTGCGTGGCAGTGGGGGCTCCTAGAGCACCTTGAGAGCACTGCCAGCCCCTCTCCTCATGTGCCTGCCCGGCCATGTGGCTTCCTCCGCCGCGGGGCCCCGGAGCTGCCAGCCACACCTTCCATTTCTCCACGGGGCACGGAGCGCCAAGGGGCCCAGGGGTGCTTTCCGCACAGCCCCCTCGTCCCTCCCCGCGGGGCCCCCAAATCCTCACCTTGAAGGAGGAGAAGGAAGCTGCGGCGGCGGGGGCCTCCCATGGTCTGAACTGCCCGCAGGGGAAACAGAGGAAGGGCTGGGCCGTCCAGTTTCCCCAGGCTGGGCGGCTGCGCGGCGTCCCGAGGCTGGCCGGGACTTTATGAAAGCCG
>NC_058403.1:204806641-204827576 GCF_002201575.2 Neomonachus schauinslandi
TGGCACAGGGCCCTCCCCGGAACTGGCGGGGCAGCTGGAAGCCAACAGGAAAGTGCAGTAAAAACACAGACCCAGAGGCGTTGCACGGGCTCTCACACACACACACACACACACACACACGCACGCGCGCACGCACACACACGGGAGCAACCTGCTCTGCTGGCAAATCCTCTGCCTCCAGTCACACCATCTGAGCACCTGACAAACTCGCTGGCCCCCCTGTGCCTGGGCTGGCTGTACCCCAGCGGAAAGTGGGGCCGTGCGGGCGGGGGTGGGGTGGGAGTCGTGCCCGGGGCCCCTCCTGGCTCTTCTTGCAGGGGTGTTTAGGTTGGGGGGGCCATGTCAGAAATAGCTTGGGGCTCGCATGTTGGAGGCGGCCCTGAGCTCGCTGCCTTGGCAAGCCTGCCTGCGTCTCCGGGGCCGGCATCTGAGCCAACAGCACCCCCAAACCCTGCTTCCCAGGTGAGGAAACTGAGGTAGCGAGTCCAGAGTCCAAATGGAAGCTGGGGGAGTTTGAAGGGGCCCTTCATGGGGGCCAGGCAGGCCCCAAGAAGAGAATTTGCAGGACCACGGGCCAGCTCGCTTCTGGAGCTGGCCTTTCTGGACCAGCCTTCCCCTGGGTGGGAAACTTACATTTCAGGGACTCCTGGGCAGCAACAGAGAATCACGTGATGAAAGAGTTGTTTCCTTTTCTAATAAACCACATGACTGGCTTCTCTCCTGAGCCATCTAATAATTTTTTATAAAGCGCTTAAATGGAGCCAGGCCTGATTCTCCTAGAATTATCTATGTATCTATTTTAACCCACTTGCTCTGCAAAACTCGAGGCAGGTGGGGCTATGATTCCCATTTTACAGAGGGGGAGGTCGAGGCACAGGTAACAAGTGGCTGAACCTGGACCCGTAGGCAGGCAGCCCAGTCTTCGAGTCCCTGCCAGAGCTCAAGGTCCAGAAGAAAGTCTCTACTGGGTGCTAATGTGTCTTTAACACCTTGGCGGCCCTGGGGTTTAGCCGGGGCAGTATTTATGTTCCTTGTGCTATCATTTGTTTTTTGATTTACCAACTCTTCGGGGCAACGAGAGGGTTTTGCAACTAGGATGTCAATATAAAGTTTCCTTTTTAAATGAATGGTTTTGGGGCTGCAAAAGTGTAGAAAATTAAAGAAAATAGTAAGTACATGATAGGTCGAAGGGGGAAGATTGCTGGTCATGGAAAAAAAAGGTCACAAATGGCTGAAAGCAGAGAAGCATTATCCCAGAGATGATGGAACACCTCCACCCCCGGAATTAACCCCTTCCTGTCCTCTTCCTCCCCCCCCCATCCCCGCCCCCAATCCCATTGTCCTGGGTGGGGCATGGGAAGGGTTCTGCCAGAGGACCCAAGGGACTTGGGTGTTGGGGGTGGGAGGACCCAGGAGGAGGCTGGGAGGGGAGGGGGCCAGACCAGATCTGGAGTGGATTTTTGAATTTTGTTTTTCCAGAATCTGGAAGCCTTAGGGCTGGACATGCCCTCCCCACAGGATTGCAGGTCAGACAGCTGGTACCTGGAGAAGCTGGGGCTTGGGGGTTCCAGCTTGGGGGAGGCTGGAGGAGCTGCCTTGGGTATTGTCCCCACACCTATCCTCACCCTCGGTGTCCATCTATTCTTTGGCCTTTTCCTCTCTGGTGTGTGTCTTGGGCCTTTGGAGCAGGTCTGACCTCCCCGGGACTCAGTTTTCCTGTCTGGTGAATGGGATTAAAATACCTGCCCACTGGCCTCACAGAACAGGGTGAGGAAGGAACAGGGTAACAGGAGAAAAGACTTGGAGATGTTGGCTGCAAGATTGGGGAAGGCACGAAGAAGGACATCCTCAGCACCACCACCACAATCTGGCCTGTCAGCAAGTCCTGGGGCCTTGCCTTCAGATAGACCCAGAATTTTCCCACCTCTCCTCATTGGCCCCCCGCCCTGGTCTAGGTCTGTCACCTCCAGCCTTGGTGTTCTGGTTCCTGCCCCCACAGTCGGTTCCCCTCACAGTGGCCCAAGGTCACCTGCGAACGCCTGAGTCAGGTCACACCCCTCCTCATCTCAAGAGCCCTCCATGGCTCCCACCTCACTGGTAAAACCCCAAGTCCTCTCACAGCACATAAGACCCTGCATGATCTGCCCTGTCACCTCTGTGCCCTCACCTCCTCCTGCACTTCCCGTGCTCACTTGGCTGCAGTTTTCCTTGTGGAAAACACCAGGCACAGTCTGACCTCAGGGCTTTTGCACGAGCTGCTGCCTCTGCCTGGAATATTCTTACCCCAGATAACCTCCTGGTTCCTTCCCTCCTCCTCTTCATGTTTTGGCTCAATTTCCTGACCCACCCCTTGAGTCCAAATGTAATCTCCTCCCATCTTCAGCACCCCAGCTCCTCCCAATGTTCTCGATTCTCCATTCTCTGTAGCACCTCGCCACCTCTCATCATGGACTATACCTATTTACCTCGTTTACCGTCTGCCCCCACCCCTACTAGACTGTCAGCTCCGGGGGCAGGACTTTGGTCCATTCGTGTCTCTGCAGTGCCAGCAAAGAGCCTGCATCCAGTAGGGCTCCATACTTAGTAACCACCCCCAACACACACACACCCCTGTCGTTCCCCGCACTGAAGGAAACCCCCTTCAAGCTTCCTGATCTGGCCCTTGCTGGGCTATCACACTGTTCCTCCTCCTTCCCTCTGCCCTGAAGTTCCAGGCCCGCTGACCTATTTGGCAGCAACCCCCCCTTCCCCGGACAATCTTGTGACCTCTGTTTCACAGCAGGGAGGCAGGGACATGATGGGTCCCTATGTGTCAGATGGGAAACTGGCACCTGGAGGGCTGGACCACTGGTAGGAGGTTCCTCAACTAGGAAGTGGCTAAGCCAGGATTATTCAAATAATAATAATAATAATACTATTTATACTGCATTGTATTACATTCTATTCTATATTTTGGTTATTGTAGCTACGACAGTAACAAATCATCCTGGTGGAAGATAGTGCTCATCCAGCGCCTCCTGTATTCCTGGCCCCCTTCTAAGCACTCTACAGGGACTGAATTCACTTATCTTCCCGCCAGCCCTAGAAGGCAGCAGCCCTAGAAGGCAGGTGCCGTAATTTCCATCTGGCTGGCGGGGTAATGGAGGCTTGCACAGTCACAGGGCACACCCGTCTCAGATCAGAGGTCCCGGGCAAACCCGATCTCTTCCTCTTTGGGACCCTGTGGTCATGGTCTTAAAGAAGAGCACAAATCGCAGGGGTGTAGCTAGGAGTGGACACTCAGTGAACAGCAGCTTGGCCCTTAGGAGAGGGAGACAAGGGGACCCCAGGGTCCTGCCTCCCGGCTTCTTGTGCTGCCTGTCTCTGCCCAGCACCCACGCAAGCCCATGCTGAAGTGGGGGGGTCAAATGGGGTCTCCAGCTGGAGGGGGGCTAACAGGAAGCCCCCTGCCTGGGAGACAATGGCAGAGGAAGGGGCCGGGCCAACCCCCACGCGGATGAGCCCAGCTGCCGGCTCCAGGAGGGCGACACAGCTATTGTGAGGCCAGACAGCTGTCCCTGAGCCAGGAAGCCCCAGGAAGCCAGGGAAGAAAGTGGGAGGTCGCTGGCTGACCCTGACCCCCGACCCAGGGCAGGTCTGACAATGGGCCCTTGGTCTCCTCCTGCAGGCTGGACACCTGGATTTCCCCTGAGGCTGGGGCCCCCAGGGTCCACCTGACGAGGGGCTCCTGGTGCAGAGCCCTGCCTAGCCCCAGCTGGCATCCTCCTAACCCCCACGACCCACACTGCCCTGCCCAGCCTGGGGAGTTAGGAGGCAGCGCTGAGTGGGGCCATATTTATAGCTCCCTGGCACTGCTGAGCAAACTTCTAAATATAGATGCCGAGCTATTTGGGGCCTCGGCCCTGGGGTGGAGTGGGAGCAGAGGGCACCGCACGTGTGCCTCCCAGGCCTAGGCCCTCGAGATGCTTGGGCCTCTCAGTCTCCGGGCGCTGAGGCTGCAGGGGCTCATGGGGGGGCAGTTTGTCTGTCTGAGTGGGGGCACACAGAAAGAGCCACGGTAGAGTTGCCCACAGCCACAACACAGGGAAACTGCCCGAAAGGGGTGCAGGCACGTTCCAGGCCCAGGAGGAGGGCATACGTTTGTGCCTGGTGTCCCCAATGTCCCGTTCCTTCTTTCACCCCAAGACCCACTGGAGTAGGGAAAGTGGACTGAGGTGTCACCACAATGTTCTCAGCTTCTAGGAAATAAAGGCCCCCAGGAAGTTGCAGGGACGGCCCTGAACCCCAAACAAATGCCAGCTCTTAGCAACCCACTTCCCCTTCCCCATCGGTGCTGATCTCATTGGTGGCCCGGGTGGGGGCTGGTGACATGGCTGGGGGTGGGGGTGGGGCTATAAATAGCTGGTTTATAAGCAGCTGCAGAGCCAGCTGGGACAGACGGTGGCCCTGGAGCCCAGAGGGCTTCTCACGGCCAGCAGGACCCCAGAGTGTCACTCCCTCCCAGCAGTTGCCAAAATTTGGGGAAGTAAGGGGGACATGAGGGACAAGTTGCTTAAAACCAACAACGTCAATGATTCTTTAAAGCAGCACCTTAACTCGATGGCCACTGAGACTTGAATGGAAGCTTAGTGCTTCCTCAGCTATGGGCTCACAGGATTGGAATATCATACAGTCAGTGAAAAAGAACGCCAAGGATGTGCCACCAGATGGGCTGGCTCTTGGCAACACGCTCCTTTCTTAATTTAACAAATGGAGGGGCTCCTGGCTGACTCAGTTGATGGACTGTGCAACTCTTGATCTCGGGGTTGTGGGTTTGAGCCTTGCGTTAGGTGTAGAGATTGCTTAAAAATAAAATCTTTTTTTTTTTTTTTTAAGTAGGCTCCACACCCAGCCTGGAGCCCAACACAGGGCCTGAACACATGACCCTGAGATCAAGACCAGAGCTGAGATCAAGAGTCGGACACTTAGGGGCGCCTGGGTGGCTCAGTCGTTAAGCGTCTGCCTTCGGCTCAGGTCATGATCCCAGGGTCCTGGGATCGAGCCCCGCATCGGGCTCTCTGCTTGGCGGGAAGCCTGCTTCTCCCTCTTCCATTCCCCCCTGCTTGTGTTCCCTCTCTCGCTGTCTCTCTCTCTCTGTCAAAATAAATAAATAAAATCTTTAAAAAAAAAAGAGTCGGACACTTAACTGACTGAGCCACCCAGACGCCCCTAAAAATAAAACCTTTAAAAAAAAAGAGTGAAGGGGTGCCTGGCTGGCTCAGTTGGTTAAGCCATCTGCCTTCGGCTCAGGTCATGATCCCAGGGTCCTGGGATCGAGCCCCGCATCGGGCTCCCTGCTCAGCAGGAAGCCTGCTTCTCCCTCTTCCACTCCCCCTGCTTATGTTCCCTCTCTCTCTGTGTCTGTCTCTGTCAAGTAAATAAATAAAATGTTTTAAAAAATAAAAATAAATAAAAAAATTTAAAAAGAGTGACGTGCAAAAACCTTCATTTATTTGACAGGTGTCATGGTAGAAAATTTCTTTTCTGCTCTCCTGAGGCATAATTGACAAATAAAATTGTGATAGGCTTAAAGCATGTGACGCGATGATTTGATTATAGTAGAATCCTGAGGGAAAAAGTACCCAAAGCCCCACACGAAAGCTACCCTCATTCTAAAGCTCACACACAGAGAAAATGAAACAAGATAAGATTTTAGCATACAAACATATGTAAGAACACTTTTAGAAAGCCAGTGGGGGAGGGAATAAGAAACAGACCTCTGGGTGCTGGAGGGGGGGAGCAGGGTTCTGTCCCAGCTCACGGTGGGGGGAGGGGCTCATAGGTGTGCCTTATGGAATTAAAAAAAAATAGTGAATAAAGTAAGTTAAAGTGGGTCACGGATAGACTGATGGTCATTGATTCTGGGAACTGGAGGCCTTGTAAATATTTTTTTGGAAATTTTAAAATGTTTGAAGGCTTTAATGAGAAGCACTTAGAGGAAGCGAAGAGAAATGGAAGGCAGTGCCCAGGGGAGGCCCAGCTGGGGACAGGGAGCAGCAAGGCAGGTGGCAGTGGGTCGTGTAGGTGGGAACTGGCAGCCACTTACAGGAAGCCCTGCAGCCCCGAGCTGGGAATGCTGGGCGACACTCGGGAGGCCTTTTTGCCTCTTCCTCACGGAGCTCTCAGCCTCTTCCCCATTTTGCAAGGGTTTCTGGGAGTGGGGGGCTACAGGCAGCCAGTGCCCAGTGAGGATGAGCTCCATCTCCAGGGGCCCTGCCATGGGGGCCCAGGATGTGGGACAGGGAGGGGAAGGAAGAGGGTTCAGGCTGACTGCCCACATCAACTTCTCCCTGTGCCTCAGTGTCCCCATCAGGGCTCCCTACGTCACTGGTCTCTGGGGTCCTGGGCCACGGTGCTGGTACTGATGATCATGACCAGTCCCAGAAAGAGGTGATGTATTTTGGGAGCCAGGTGCTTCAGAAAGAATAAACCCCACCCCCAGCACTCTTTCAGATTGAGGTCTCCCTTCCTCAAACTTGAGAACTGTTTGGCCATTCCTCAAAATGTTAAACAGAGTGACCCTGAGACCTAGCAACTCCACTCTTAGGTAGATGCCCGAAACAGCTGAAGGCAGGGACTCCAACAAATTGGGGGAAACAACCCAAGTGTCCATCAGTGGGTGAATGAATCAACGAAATGTGCCACATCCATGCAATGGAATATTAACCACAGAACAGGAAGGAAATTCTGGTACACACCACGACATGGACAGAGGGGCTGGTTGTACAACTTGGCGAATGTGCCAAATGCCACTGGATTGTTCACTCTTGGGTGGTTAATTTTATGGCATGTGAGTTTCACCTAAATGTAAAAAAAAAAAATCCTAAGCAGGTCATGGCAGTGTCCCTCACCCCCACCCTGGGCATCTCTCCTGTCACAGCCTCTCCTCTGTGGCTCCTAGGCCACCCCTCAGTTCATCTTGCTCCTGCCCTGAGAGGAAGCAGGCACTACCCTCTTCTTTTTACAGATCTGATGGTCATGTAGTCACTCAACAAACATGGCTTGACAGGCACTGGGGGTGCAGGTGTGAAGAAGCCAGGCCTAAACCTCTGCCCTGTGGGGCTGACATCCCCGCCCCAGAGAAACCCGTGAATGTGATAGATAAGCTTGCTGTGAAAGGTGTTAGGAACGGAAAAGTAGGCAGGTTAACGAAGGAGGGGCTGTTGGGGGTCGCCAAACTAAATAGGGCAGTTGGGGAAGGCCTCACTAAGAAGGTGACATTTGAAGAAAGACCTGAAGGAGGTGAGGAAGGAGGTGCCATGAAGCTGTCTGGGGAAGACCGTCCCCAGCAGAGGGAACAGCCTGTGCAAAGTCCCTGGGGCTGGAGCATGGCTGGTGTGGAATAGCAAGGAGGCCTGTGTGGCTGAAGCCAAGTGAGTGAGGGGAAGAGAGGAGGGAGAGAAGGCCGGAGACATAACGGAGTGAGACTGTGTGCAGCAAGCAATGAAGTCAGAAGTGATATTCAAACTACTTAATGCCCAGCATGGCATGACCAGCCAGAACAGCACCATCAACCCCTCATGGTTTCTCTTCTGTCCCCTCATCTCTGATGGCCTCTGCTGAGGACCTGAGGGACCTGGACCCTCCACTTGTTGTTTCCATTGTTCACTGTCCACCTCCACCCTGTGCACCTGCTGCCGCCATGGCTGTGTCCCCTGTGCCTTTAACAGCACCTGCTCCGTAATGGCTGCACAGGTGGATGCCAAAGTCTGTGTTTATCGCGGCTGCATCTTTGACACCTTCAAACATCTTGGTAAGCTCTTTCCATTTTCATTTATTTTCCTTTTTGTCTTTTTTTTTTTTTTTTTTTGAGAGAGTGAGAGGGAAGGGCAGCGGGAAAGGGAGAGAGAATCTTAGGCAGGTTCCATGCCCAGTGAGGAGCCAACACAGGGCTCGATCTCATGACCCTGAGATCATGACCTGAGCTGAAATCAAGAGTCTGATGCTTAACCGACCGAGCCACCCAGGCATCCCAACTTTTTGTCATTTTCTTCCTTTCTCCCTCCCTCCCTCCCTCCCCCCTCTCTCTTTCTCTCTTTCTCTCAACAAAAAGAGCAGTCGCTTTGCTCCACAGCTGAACTAGAGGGTGAGGCCACAGCTCAGTTTCCTGGGAGTGCAGGCATAGCCCTGGGAGTGAGTGACTGCCTAAATTTTGCCCCTGGGTACCTCCCTGTCCCCATCCTAATCTGAGCCCCAAACCTTCCACAGGCAGCAGCATTAACCGGATTTAATATCACTCCCCTCCGCCCCTACCAATGCAAGTTTTTTTTCTGCTGCTTTCCACTTCTGGAGATGGCTCAGGTCTCCTTCTGTGGTAGTGACATAACGGTTCCTTTCAAAATAAACTCATTTAAGAATTAGAAAAGGAAAAGCAAGTTGATTGAAGGAACGATCTGTGGTCCATGGAGAGAGGAACGGATGGATGATGTTTGTGAGCCACCAGTCAACTCCTTGGCACAGGAGGTGAGGACGGGGTGGCTCGCCTGGGTTCTGTGTGCAGGTGGGAAGCCACCTTGGCCCAAAGTGTCCTCTATGGTACTACTGGGAACCAGGAAGTGAGGGCCCCTCTGGACAGACAGCATCATTTTCTTTTGAGTGGCCCGAGGAGGGACTTTTCTTTTCTTTTCTTTTCTTTTTTTTTTTTTTTTAAGATTTTGCTTATTTATTTGACAGAGAGAGAGAGACACAGCGAGAGAGGGAACACAAGCAGGGGGAGTGGGAGAGGGAGAAGCAGGCTCCCCACCGAGCAGGGAGCCCGATGCGGGGCCTGAACGCAGGACCCCGGGATCGTGACCTGAGCCGAAGGCAGACGCTTAACGACTGAGCCACCCAGGCGCCCCCGAGGAGGGAATTTTTTGAGAACATTTCACATCAGCACCCCATATCAGGGAGCAAGGGTGTCACTGGGGTTTTCCCTGGCCCCTGGTGTGGGTCTTGGTGCCGAGTGATGAAGTTCAGTAGTGCCTGCCTCTCACCTCCAGCTTCTGCTCCGCTCAAGGAGTCAGCCCTGGGGACCCTCCCTGCAGGTTGCTCGGTTGCCTGCGAGGCCAGGCAGCCCTGACATTGGCAAGGAGACTGCCACGCACATCCCGAAGTTTCTGTGAAACAGAGTCGTTAAAATCCCCAGATAAATGGCCAATAAGCCCAGCAAAAGAGGTCAACATCACTAATCAACAGGGAAATGTAAATCGGAACCACAGCAAGATACTAGCTGTAATATCTCAAATGGCTACTATTAAAAAAAAACAATAACAAGTGTTGGCCAGGATGTGGAGACATTTTGCCCTTGGGCACTGTTACTGGGCATGTGAAATGGTGCAGCTGCTGCAGCAAACAGTCTGGTTAAAAAGTTAAACAGATTTTCAGCATATGATCCAGCAATTCCTCTTCTGGGTAGATAGACTCAAAAGACTTGAAAAGAAGGTTTCAGAGAGATATTTGTACACACAAGTTCATAGCAGCATTATTCACAATAGCCAAAAAGTAGAAGCAACTCAAGTTTCTATCAGTGGACAAATGAATAAACAGAATGTGGTAGATTCACACAATGGAATATTATTCAGTCTTAAAAAGGAAGGAAACTCGGGGCACCTGGGTGGCCCAGTTGGATAAGTGACTGCCTTCGGCTCAGGTCATGATCCTGGAGTCCCGGGATCGGGTCCCGCATCGGGCTCCCTGCTCAGCAGGGAGTCTGCTTCTCTCTCTGACTCTCCTCCCTCTCATGCTCTCTGTCTCTCATTCTCTCTCTCTCAAATAAATAAATAAAATCTTAAAAAAAAAAAAAAAGGAAGGAAACTCTGACACATGGTGATATGGATGAACCTCGAGGACATTATGCTGAATGCAAAAAGCTGGTCACAGAAAGACAAGCACTACCTGATTTCACATATATGAAGTAATGGAATTAGTCACATTCGAAGAAACAGAAAGTACATGGCTGCCAGGGGCCCAGGGAGAGGCGCGAAAGGGCACTTGCTGTTTAGTAGGTAGCGAGTTTCAGTTTTGCAAGATGAAAAGGTTCTGGAGGTTGGTTTCACAGCAACATGAATATGCTTAACGCTACTGAACGGTACACGTAAAAAAGGTTAAGATGATAAGTTTTAGGCTATGTGTTTTTTACCACTTAAAATTTTTGAAAAAAAGAAAGGAAATTCTGCCCCAGGCTCCAACTTGGATGAACATGGAGGACAATATGGTAAGTGAAATAAGCCAGTCACAAAAAACAAGCACTAGGGGTGCCTTGGTGGCTCATTCATTAAGCATCTGCCTTTGGCTCAGGTCATGATCCCGGGGTCCTAGGATCGAGCCCCGCGTCCCGCTCCTTGTCCAGCAGGAGGCCTGCTTCTTACTCTCCCGCTCCTGCTCCCCCTGCTTGTGTTTCCTCTGTCGCTGTGTCTTTCTCTGTCAAATAAATAAATAAAATCTTTAAAAAACAAAACAAAACAAAAACAAGCACCATATGAGTCTATTTATATGAGGTCTCTAGAGTGGTCAAATCCATAGAGACAGAAGGTGGAATGGTGGGGAGTCTGTGTTTCATGGGGACAGAGGTTCAGTTTGGGAAGATGAACCAGTCCTGGAGATAGATGAGGGAGTTGGCTGCATGCCATTGTGAATATGCTTAATGTCCCGGAACTGGACAGTTAAAAATGGTTGCGATGGGGCGCCTGGGTGGCTCAGTCGTTAAGCGTCTGCCTTCCGCTCGGGTCATGATCCTGGGGTCCTGGGATGGAGCCCCGCATCGGGCTCTCTGCTCAGCGGGAGGCCTGCTTCTCCCTCTCCCACTCCCCCTGCTTGTGTTCCCTCTCTCGTTGTCTCTGTGTCAAATAAATAAATAAAATATTTAAAAAAAAAAAAGGTTGGGATGGCGAATTTTGGGTTATGGGTATTTCACCACATTAAAAAAAATGTGGTAAGGGCGCCTGGGTGGCTCAGTTGGTTAAGCGACTGCCTTCGGCTCAGGTCATGATCCTGGAGTCCCGGGATCGAGTCCCGCATCGGGCTCCCTGCTCAGCGGGGAGTCTGCTTCTCCCTCTGACCCTCCTCCCTCTCATGCTCTCTGTCTCTCATTCTCTCTCTCTCAAATAAATAAACAAAATCTTTAAAAAAAAAATGTGGTAAAAAAGTAATGGGGCACCTGGATGGCCCAGTCGGGTAAGCACCTGACTCTTGATTTCTGCTCAGGTCACGATCTCAGGGTGGTGGGATCCAGCCTCGCGTTGGGCTCCACGCTAGGTGTGGAGTCTGCTTGACGATTCTCTCTCCCTGTCCCTCTGTTCCTCCCCCGCTTGTGCTCGTTCTTTCTCAAATAAATAAATAAAATCTTTTTAAAAGTAAGAACAAATAAAGTCCAGGGGGAGATGTTAAAAAGGGGCGGCGGCTGGATCCACCAGCCCCACGGGCCTACCAGGTGTCAAGAATCTGGTATCCGCCCTTCAGGGAGTCAGTACCAATCAGACCTGACGCCTTGTATGTCTCCATCCCTACCTGCCCCCACCTGCCCCAAACACCCAGCTGCCCCCTCGGCCTCAAACCAGGTGCTACCCGGTCCTTCCAGGCGCAAGGGCAGAACTCACTGCCCTGCCCACTTGTGTGGCCATGTGACTTACTTTGGCCAATGAAATGTGAGCAGCCATGACATGCGTCACTTCCGGGCGGAAGCTTTAAGAGCTGGTGCGGCCCACCCTGTTTTCTTTTCCTTAAGGTGTAGCGATCTGCGGTGCCGCAGGCGATGGCCGAGTGAGAAATGAGATCTCTGATGTGTTAAGCCCCTAAGACACGGGGCTCACTTGTTACCACGGTGGAACTGAGCCCTCCTGCCTCTGATGGGGCAGCTGGCATCCGAGTCCCCTCGGTGTGCTGATGAGCTCATCCTGTGAACCCCAGGGCTGGACCTAGGGTAAGAAGTGAAGCACTCCCCTCGGAAAGCAAAATTTAAGGGGATGCCAAAGAACTCAATAGTCAGGGCAAATACTGTTCTAATGCAGTGTTTGAAATCATCAAAATTAATGCAAAATATCCATGATAAATAAAATAGAAACATTCTAAATGAAAATGGAGTCAGTCACAGTGATGGGCGGAGACATATTGGTACCTGAGGCAAAGGGAAAAAAAAATCTATGTGCGCCTCACTCATCTTGCTCTAGCCTCAGCCCTGGTAAACACCCATGATGTTTTGCCTGGGGGCCTTCTAGGGCCCATGTGGATGCAGGTGGAAATTGGGAGGGAATTGACATCCCTGAGAATAAGTCTCCATCGCTTTCGATGGGTCAGCACCTGGGCACCTCGCTCCTCATGTGGGATAATGAAAGTGCATGTCCTACACTGTCTCTCAGAGGTCCCCAGGGGGCTGAGCCCCAGGTGCCTGCGGTAGTAATGCACTTATTCAAACTCTCTGTATTTGGGGCCTGCCCCACCCTATCTTGCTTCTCAGCTTGCCCACCCATGCTTTCTAGGATCCCCTTCTTATAAAGTAGCTGCACTCAAATCCTTGTCTCAGGCTCTGCAACCGGGGGAAGCCAACCCAAGGCTATTACATCGATTACGATTTTTTTCAACATGGCAAACACTATAGCTCCTGATTTTCCTCCCGACCTCTGGCCAAACCTGGCGTGTTAGTGATCTATTGCTGTGTAACAAATTACTCCAAACGTAGGGTCCTAAAATAACAGCAAACTCTTTCTGTGGGTCAGGAATTGGGTCTTGCTCCTCTGGGTCCTCTGCTTCAGGGTCCCTCATAGGCTGGGTCTGTAGTGTCATCTAAAGGCTTGGTGAGGGAAGGATCCACTCCCAAGCTCACTCATGTGTTGTTGGCAGGATTCAGTTCCTCACTGGCTGTTGAGGAGTTGGCTCTAAACTCACCACGAGCGGGGTGCATGGGTGGCTCAGTCGGGCTGGGGTCATGATCCTGGAGTCCCAGGGATGGAGCCCCATGTCAGACTTCCTGCTCAGTGGGGAGTCTGCTTCTCCCTCTCCCTCTGCTCCTCCCCCTGCTCACACTCACATGCTCTTTCTGGGTCTCTCTCTCAAATAAATAAATAAAATCTTTTAAAAAAATAAAACAAGCTCACTACCTGGTCCTCTCCATAGGGCAGCTTACAACATGGCAGTTGCCTTCATTGGAGCAAGCAAGAGAGTGAGAGAGACACACAGACAGGCAGACAGTGAGAGCAAGAAGGAAGGCTTAATCTTTAGTAACCAATCTTGGAAGTGACATCCTATCACCTTTGTCCCATTCTGTTGTTAGAAGTGAATCAGTCACAAGGTCCTGCTCACACTCAAGGGGAGGGGATTACACAGGGTGCCTATATACCAGGAGGCAGGGATCATGGGGGTCATCTTGGAGGTTGTCCCTTAGTGTATGGCTTGACCACCAGCTGAGTTGTTCAGGCCCCAAATGGGGGTGCCCCCCTTAGCTCCTCTCTTTCTGTCATCCTGTCCACAAGGCCCTCTACCCTGGCTCCAGATGGCCCCTCTTGTCTTACCTCCTTCCCTCATCCTCGACTGGCCATGTTGGTCTTCCTCCTCTTCTTAAAAGCTTAGTCCCACCACAGGGTCCTTGCACCTCTTGTTCTCTCTGCCTGGAATTCTCTGCCCTCAGACATTGGCATGGTGTCTTCTTCAGATTCTCTCACCAGACTGCCATCCAGCCGTCAGCTAGGGCTGTGGTCTCATTTGAAGGCTTAATCAGATAAGGACCCACTTCCTTCTGGCTTTAGTTTCAACACAAAATCCTTAAAGATGTATTCCTGGTCCACCATAACATTTAACCCTGCTCAGTAAAGAGTTAACTCTGCAGGTTTGGGGTGCTCGAATCCTGCACATTCTGTCTGCAGGACTGACCCTTACCCTGCTCTTGGGAGGCCATCTTTAAGCTCCTGGAGTGTCCTGCCTGATAGGAGTGTCTCTGTAAGACCTTAGCCATGCCAGATAGTCTATGTTCACAATGTGATTTATGGTGAGGGCCTTGAGTCACCGCGCAGTATCAGCTTGACCTCTAGAGGAAGGGAGCCTGAGGTCAGCCTGCCTATGTCACCAATTCCCAGAAAGCCCTGGGGCACCAAGGTGAGCTTCCCTGGTTAGCAATACTCTGTGTCACACATTGCTGCTGGGAGAATCAAAGGCTGTCTGCATGACTCCACGGGGAGGGGACCCCTGGAAGCTCGTGCCTGGTCTTTCCTCGATCCTGCCCCATGCACCTTGGTCCTCGGCTGATTTTATTTTATTTTATTTTTTAAAGATTTTATTTATTTATTTGACAGAGCACAAGCTGGGGGAGCAGCAGAGGGAGAGGCAGAAGTAGGCTCTCTACTGAGCAGGGAGTCCAATGCAGGGCTCGATTCCGGGACCTCGGGATCATCACCTGAGTCAAAGGCAGATGCTTAACTGACTGAACCACCCAGGCGCCCCTATTTTACTTTATTTTTTAAAAGATTTTATTTATTTATTTAGAGTGGGGGAAGGGCAGAGGGAGAGAGAGAATCTTAACTAGACTCCACACCCAACATGGAACCTGACACAGGGCTCGATCCTATGACCCTGAGATCATGACTTGAGCCGAAATCAAGAGTCAGATGCTTAACCCACTGAGCCACCCAGGCACCCGCCCCCCTTTGCTGATTTTAACTGTATCCTTTCCCTGTAATAAATTGTGACCGTAAGTATCACAGCTTTTCTGATTTCTGTGAATCCTAGGAAATCATTCACCCCAAGGGTGGTCCTGGGGACCCCTGGATCAAGTCCCCAAGCCCCCAGCCATCCTGTTTGGATCTTTGTCACCCTTGTCACTGAATGGTATGTCCTTGCTCGTTTACTATTTCCTGTCTCTCTCCTCTGGATCGAGGGCTCTAGAAGGCCAGGACCTCATCTGTCACTTTCATGAGAGGCAGAAGAGTAGAGTGGTCGGGGGTCTGGTCCTGGCTCTGCCACTTTCTGGCAGTGTGGCCCTGGGCAACCAATATCCCCTCTCTGTGCTCCAGTCTCACTGGCTGTAAAATGGGAGCAGGAGCACTCACTCTTCCTTGGGAGGTGGGGGGGCAGGATTTATCAGTGCGTGCAAAGGTCTTGGTAAGTATTAGCTTCTAAGCATTGGTCACTCTACCTCCCCAGTAGCTAGAGCAAGGTCTGGCTGGTCAGTGCTCATAAGGAGCCAGTGAATTAGGGAGACCCTTCTGAAGCCTTTGACACAGGGAGGCAGGAGGGGACCAGAGACAGCCCAGATGCTGGGGAGGAGGAGGAGGAACACAGAAGCCAGAGGATGGGAGCGGTGCCAGGGAGGGTCAGACGCCCACCCTATGGCTCTCTGGCCACACACAGGCCCTGCCAGGGGGCTGCCTGGGGAGCCGGGCCTGCTGTGGCCACCAGGGAGGAGGCTCATGGGAGTGGCAGGCTGGGTAGAGAGGGAGAGGGTGGGGAAAACCAAATCCCACGGTCATGGCTCCTAGGAGGAAATGTGTGGGAGGTCTGGGGGGGGGCGGTCAAGGCGGCTGGAGCTGGGGCTGTGGGCAGGCGCCGGCCAGGCCCCAAAGAAAGTCTGTGCTGGGCGGCTGCCGGTCTGGCCTGGCCTGGGAGGAGGTGTCTTTGCTGCCGGACACGGTGGAGATGCTGCCAGATGCAGCCCTGGCCCCCAGGAGGAATGTGCCCCCCTCCCCACCCCCTGCCTCTAGACTCTTCCACATAAGGCTTTCGGGGGTGCTCAGGCCACATGAGTTCAGGACAAAGGAATCAGAAGCACATGGACTGGATTCCCCAGGGAGGAGAAGTTCTGGAAACGAAGACTAAAAGGAAGAGAACAGCCAGAGGGGTACTGGGATCAGACTTGGGAGGCAGCGAGAGGAGGTGCCTGGCTCGGAGCAGCCTCCACACCATGTGGTACCCACACCCCCTGAGCTCTCAAATTACGGCCATGCCTCGGGTGCCATGAGGGCCTCATATGTGGCCGGGGCACCTCCCTCTGCCTCTCTGAGCCTCCGCTTCTTTCCTTAGTGCCCCAGATGCTCAGCTCAATATGCTTGGAGTAATCCACGTCTCTCTCTGTCTCTGTCTCTGTCTCTCCTGCACCAGCAAACCCTGAGGGCTCTACTTTCAAAATCCAGCCAGAATCCACCTGCTTTTCGCTGCCTCGAGGGCCCCAGCCTGGATCAGCCCCATCATATCCCACTTGGATCAGTGCAGTCACCTCTGTTCTGGTCTTCTGGCTTCCACACAACCCCCTCCCCACAGCTATCCCCCTAACAGTGACCAGAGGGTGCCCTTGAACACCCGAGTCAGATCCTATCCCTTCTTGACTCAGGGAACCCTCCACGGCAAAAGCCAAAGTCCGCCCCATGACCACAAGGCTCTGTGTGCTCTCCCCATCCCCTCCTCGCCCTCCCCTCCTCCCTCTCTTCTCCTCACTATTCCCTCTAGCCCACTGGCTTCCTCACTCTTCCTGGCATGCTCCCACCCCAGGGGAGCACTTACAGCTCCCCCTGCTTGCTGCCCTCCGCCCCTAGACCCCTACATGGCTCTCTCCTCACTTCCTTCAGGTCTTTACTCAGACATCACCTCCTCGGAAAGCCTTCCCTGACCCCCAACTTAAAACTGCACTCTCTCCATGCCTACTTTATTTTCCATAGCACACCACCACCTGACACTGTAGATTTTACTTCTTGAGCTGGCTTCCTGTCTGTCTCCCCAGGAGAATGCCAGCTCTGTGAGGGTGGGGCTTGTTGTCCGTTTTGTTCTCTACCCGAGTGTCCCCCGTGTGCAGAACAGGGCCTATCACCGAAGCCACCTGTTGGTTTAATCAACCGAAAGGTGACAATCCCATCTGCAGATGGTTGGAGCAACTTTGAAATCGCTTTATCAAGGTGCAATTTACTTAGCATATAATTTGCCCACTGTATGTACATAGATAAATTATTTCTAGTAAATCTGTTGCGTTGTGCATCCATTACCACAATCCAGCGTCTGAGAACACTTCTATAACCCCAAAGTTCCCTGTCCCCATTGCAGTCCCTCTTCCTGTTCCTCCCCTGCCCCAGGCAACCACTCATCTGCTTTGTCTCCCTATAGCTTTGCCTCTTCTAGAAATTTCACATTAATGGAATCATACAATTTGTAGTATTTTGTGTCTGACTTTTTAAATGCAGTATGTTTTTTTTTTTAAAGATTTTATTTATTTATTTATTTGACAGAGAGAGACAAAGCGAGAGAAGGAACACAAGCAGGGGGAGTGGGAGAGGGAGAAGCAGGCTTCCTGCTGAGCAGGGAGCCCGATGTGGGGCTCGATCCCAGGACCCTGGGATCATGACCTGAGCCGAAGGCAGACGCTTAACAGCTGAGCCACCCAGGCACCCCAATGCAGTATGGTGTTTTAAAAGATTTTATTTATTTATTTGAGAGAGAGAGAGAGACCATGAGCTGGGGTGGGGGGAGGGACAGCGGGAGAGGGAGAAGCAGACTCCCCGCTGAGCAGGGAGCCTGACTCTATGGATGGACCCTGTTTTGTTTATCCATTCACCTGTTGATGGACATTTGAGTTGTTGCCACCTTTTAGCTATTGTGAATAATTCTGCTGTGAACACTTGTGTACACATATGCTCTCATTTCTGGATTATATGGTCGATGTACATTTAACTTTTTAAGAAACTGTCAGATTGTTTCCCAAAGCGATCCCCACCGGGAGTGGTTGGTTGGTTCATCCTCCACATCTTCCCCACCGCCAGGTATCAGCCTTTCTTATTTTAGCTGTTCCAAAAGGTGTGTGCAGTGTATCTCATTGTGGTGTTGCTCTGCATTTCTTTACCACCTGGTGATGTCGAGGATCTTTTCCTATCCTTATCTGCTATCCAGAGATCCTCTTCGCTGAAGTAACTGTTCAAATTCTTTGCCCATTTTCAAATTGGGACTCTGGTTTTTCTTGTTGAGTTTTTAGAAAATTATTTTTCAACTGCTTGTTGCTGGTACAGAGAAATAGAATTCATCTTTGTAGATTGACCTTGTATCCAGGAACCATGCTAAATTCACTTAATCCCATTCATTCATCGGTAGATTTTATTATATCCCCCAATTACCTAATTTCTTCACTCACAAATGGTGACAGTTTTATTTATTACATTTTGATCCTTACATGTTCTCTTGTCTTTTCTTTCTTTGTTGCCCTGGCTGGAAGCCTCTAGTACAATGTTGAAAAGAAGCGGTGATAACAGCTATCCTTTTCTTGTCTTGATCTCTGGGGGGAAATCTTCCACTATTTTCACAACTAAGTTTCATATTTGCTGTGGGTCTTTCTTTTCTTTTCTCTTCTTTTTCTTTTCTTTTTTCTTTCTTTCTTCCTCTCTCTCTGTCTCTCTCTCTCTCTCTCCTTCTTTCCTTCCTTCTTTCTTTTTTTGTAGGTAACATATCAGAGTGTAGAAGTTCCCTTCTGGTTCTATTTGATTAGAGTTTTAAACATGAACGAGTGCTGAATCTTAGTATTGGGTTTGAGAACCCTTTATATACTCTGGATACAAGCCCCTCATCAGATGTACAATCTGCACATATTTCCCCCTTAGGCTGTGGTTTGTCTTTTCATTCTCCTTATGTCTTCTGAAGGGGACGCATTTGCATTTTGATGAAGTCCAGTTTACCAACGTTCTTTTTCATGGGCTGTGCTTTTGGTGACATACCTAAGGAATTTTTGCCTAAGCCAAGGTTGCAAAGATTTCTTCATCTGCTTTATTGTTTTCGGTTTTACATTTAGTTCTACAGTCTATTTAGAGTTACTTTTTGTGTAGGACGTGAAGCAGAGCCTAAGTTGTTGGTCTTGTTTTTCCTCTTGCAAGTGTCTATCTTATTCTCAAAGCGGGGCTATTTGTGTTTCTCATGGAGTTAACAGTTGGCTCCTGCTCGCCTGCCTGGACCTCTCCCATCGGGGCCTGGGCAGGGTTATAGAAGAGAAAGCCACAGGAGCCTGCCCAAACAGGATGTTGCCCAACCCTCTCAGGGCTGAAATCCATCCTCTAGGACCCTTATCGGTGCTTCCATCGGCAGTCCTGGGCAGTTCTGACCGAGCCCGACCACAGGGCCTGCCCCTCCACCCTTGTCCTTCCCAGTGGCTTGGGGCTTATCCAGGAGCCTTGATACCCAAACAGAGCAAGATGTCAGCAGGGCCAGCAGACCCCTGGGACTTTTTGGAGGGGGCAGCTCCTGTCTCCTCGGCATTTCCCTCCCGGTGTTGGCCTCTCAGTGACCCGGTTTCCCTCCTCCCCAAAACCTCAGGTTAGGTTGTGGCTTCCTGTGTCCCCAGCCACACCTGTTCCCACCAACCTGGAGAGGACAAAAAGCAAACATTCCTAGCAACCCCGCCCAAGCCTGTCCTGGATCAGGGTGGGGCTGGGGGGCTCCCTAGCTCGTGGGGAGGGGAGCCCAGGAGTGGTCTGTAACCCCGCCCCATGACCCACAAGGCTCTGTGGGCTTACCTTACCTTACCTCACCTGTGCCTCTCCCCATGGGCCCTGGTTAAGGGCAACAAACCAAACCTAGGGAGACATGGGGAGGGGACGGCAGCAGGCAGAACTTCGGAGGCCATGGGGGTTAGAGACCCAGCCTTTGGTGAAAGACGAGCTCACAGAGAGGCAAAATCCAGTCATTTTTACACATAAAATCTCTCTCTGTATGTATGAGGGCTACTTTGTTGGTCTGACCATCCATTCTTCCTAGGAGCACCAGAGTCAGGTCAGGTCCTGTCCCTCCTCTGCTCAGGACGCTCCATGGCTCCCACCTTAGGGTAAAATCCAAAGTCCTCCCGAGGCCCACAGGGCCCTGCATGATGTGCCCTGTCGCCCCTCTGTCACCTCCCATCATCTGCCTCCCACCCTCCCTCCAGCCACTCAGGCCTCCTTGCTGTCCCCCAAACATACTGGGCATGCTCCTACCTCGGGGTCTTTGCATGGGCTGTTCCCTTTCCCAGATATTTTCACTCCTTCTGTCTCAAGTCTGCTAAGATACCACTTCCTGTTTAAAGTCTCAGCTCTCAGGGCGCCTGGGTGGCTCAGTCGGTTAAGCGCCTGCCTTCGGGATCGAGGTCCACGTCAGGCTCTCTGCTCAGCGGGAGCCTGCTTCTCCCTCTCCCCTGTCACTCCCCCTGCTTGTGCTCCCTCTCTCTGTCAAGTAAATAAAATCTTAAAATAAATAAAGTCTCAGCTCAGTTCTCGTCCTTTTTTCTGCTTGAGGTTTCCCCATAGCACGCATCGCCTTCTGGTAACACTGCCATTCACTGTTTGCCTGGGCCCCGCGAGGGCAGGGGTTTTCTGCTTTGTTCACTGCGGTACCCCAGCACCCAGGCCAGCGCCAGAAACACAGTAGGTGATCAGTAAACACTTGTGGAATGGATGGTCTCCTCTTCCACCCTTTGCCCACTTAAGTCTGATGGGGCTGAACCATCACGAGGAGCGATCACATGACCCAGGCCTGGCCAATGAGCACATTCCATCCTTTCTGGCCAGAGTGATTGGTTTCTGAATGACATGTGACCCTAGTCTGTCCAATGAGAGGCAGCCGCTGGATTTTTGCTAGCACTGTTGGGAAAGCGGCTTTCTCATTTTTTTTCTGGAGTTTCTTGGCTGTTAAAAGATAAACCAGAGGTTGCTGAGGCCATTTTAGCCCCATGGGAAATCGCTGCCTGAGCGTAAAGCTCTTCAGAGGAAGGCTTAGTTGAGAGGGGGAGGTTACTTTGTTTGAGAGCCTGGATTCAGCTCTTCCTGAAGCCAACATTCTTTAGATTTTTTTCTTAAGCAGGTCTGGGTTTGGATTTTTACTGGCGACTGAAATAGTCCTGACCAATCCATCCATCTTTCCTTCCTTCCTTCTTTTTTTTCATCCCTTTCCCTCTTTCTCCCTCCCTCCCTCTCTCCTCTTTCTCCCTCCCTCCCTC
>NC_058403.1:204827586-204915097 GCF_002201575.2 Neomonachus schauinslandi
CTCTCCTCTTTCTCCCTCCCTCCCTCTCTCCTCTTTCTCCCTCCCTCATCCCTCCTTTCCTCCCTTTTTTCCTTCTGTCTCTAATTTAATCCTTATCCCCATCCTGGTCTGGACCCCACCTCCACAACACAGCTGAGTCAAAACTAACTTTTCACCTTTCCTCGAAACAGCCCTTCTGCACCACTCCCTCCCCTTGCCCTCCCAGGCTAGCCCTCTCCCATCCTGTGTGCATGGGACTCTGCCAAGTGGGGCTGTGAATCCTGGCTCCCCCCACCAGAAGGCTGTGTGCCCTTGGTAAGTGACTTCACCTCTGTGAAACGGGTATGACAGCCTGACCACTGTTCCCAGGTCTGCCTTCTCTCTAACCTCTTCTGACTGCCTGGTCATGGGGGCCTCGCCTGCCTGCCCTGCTCCAGCTCACAGGTCCTTCACTTTGCTCAAAATCCCCTGAGTCTGTCCCGTGACCCGCAAAGAGTCCCAGTGCATCCTGGCCTCTGGGGCCACCAGTCAGCGGCCAGGACTCTGAGGCGACTATAGATATCATGCCCATTTTACAGATGAGGAAACTGAGCCCCAGGACACCCAGCCAGGATATAAGCAAGGCAGTTTTTCAGAGGGATAAAAGCATGATAGGTTGGGGAATTTCCAGGAAAGGGAGTGGTTCCTAGGGAAGCAGAATAGTCAGGGAAGGCTCCCTGGAGGAGATGACTGTTTAGGACCAGAGCTTCCCAGACATAGCCTCATCAGGAGGAAAGTCAGCCAGGCATGGGGAAATGCAAGGGCAAAGGGCCCTTGAGGTGGGAACCACCTGAGGTGGGAACCAGTTTGGTACGTTTAGGCTCCCGCTCAGGGATCAAGAGGAAAGCAGGCTCTAATATTCACATTGCTAAAATGCCTGGTAGAGGGCACTGGGAGGAACAGGGTGGCTGGTGGGGCTGGGTGAACTCCCTCTGAGGGCTGTCACCTCAGTACCCACCAGAGTTTTCTCCAGGAGGGCAGCCATTTTTGATGTGCTTAATTCTGTTCACTCTTGGTGCTTCGTTCACTGTGCCTTTGCCCCCATTTAACAGATGAGAAAACCAAGGCTCCAAACAAGCCCCCCAGGCCTGGACCCATAACTCTAGCCTCTCAAGGATTTGCAGCTCCCCAGGTAGGACAGAATCTTAGAAGCCCTGGAGGTTCACAGGGGTCCCTTGGGGCCTTAAGACCAGCCTTTGGCCTCCTCCTCTAGGAAGTCTTCCCAGCTTCTTCTGGCTCCAGGCCTTCCCCTTCTCTGAATTCAGCTCTTGCCTGTGTCAGGCCCAGCAAGTGGGTTTTCTGAGGGCAGACGAGTGGTTTTGGGTTTTCTCAACTCTGCCCACCTCACCACATACCTCCATACAGGGAAACTGAGAAGATCCAAAGTTGGGGTTGGAGACAGGAGTGGTGGAGGGGGTGGGGGCCTGGCAGCTTCTGGGAGGGGAAATATTTTGGTTCTCAGAAGGCTCGAGAATTGCCTGATTCCCAACCGATTGGGGTAATTAACCCTTCGAAAGGCAGTAATTAAGTCTGTGCCTCTGAAACCATAATTAGAAGCTCCAGGAGGCTCCGCCCCCTCCCCCAAGAGCCAGGCAGCCCCCACAGCTGAAGCTAGCCGGGACTGGAGGACTGGGGATGGAATCTGTTCCCCTCATGGGGCTGAGTGAGACCCATAGCTTCCCTTATGGCACCCAAGGCAGGGACCTGGAGAATAGTATTCATGGAACCTGAGCTTTTCCCTGCGCAGTCCTTTTTGGGGTTGTCAGGCAACGCGGGGAGACTTTGTTCTTGGAGGGTGTGAAGGTAGGAAGATTGGGCTCAGCTGGGATCTGGGGTGTGGGGCTGAGAACTTGACTCTCTGGCTGAGGGAAGCTGAGACAGAGACTCCAGCTTCAAAAGGGGTTGAGGATGCCAGGGACACAGGCTGGCTACAGGGAGGATGGAGGAGTCCTGGGGGGTCAGAGAGGACAGAGGAGGCCCTCCTGTGGGGGTGCTCACCTCAGCTGAGAGGCATTGGCCTCAGGAGCCAGGCTGGCTCTGTGGTTCCTGTGTCTCCCATTGAGGCAGCCAGGGGACGAGGTGGGAGCTTTGCCAAAAGAGCCGACCCCCAGCCTCAGTGCCCATGAAGTGCCTGGCATGGGGCAGCTGGTGCCCAAAGAACCTGGAGACATGCAGGTCCATGCTTTGCCTCTATCCCAACAGTCTAGCCTGTGGCATCCCCAAGGGGACGTTTGAGGCCAACTCTGGGTGCCTCCAAGCCCTAGGCCACTCCCCGCACCCCATTTCCTCTGCAGTGCCCCCTTGGTGGTGCAGTTGGAATGAATATCATCAGAGGCGAAGGCCCAGGAGAATGAGGTGTGGCACGTGGACTGGCACTTTCCTCTGTGGGGGACACCTGGTCCTGGGCTGGCATTGTGGATGGGGTGGGGGGTGGCAGGAGGGTATCTGCGTGGAGCTGGATGATGATGGGGCGCTTTCGGCTCAGAGTGACGTTTACTCCCCGCTTGGTAGTGTGGGGTCAGATTTGTCTCCAAAAGGGGCCTTGACATCCTACCCCACCTCTCCCTCATCTCTCAGCTCTGGCCATCCTGTCATCCTTTGTTGTCCAACACCCTAAACTCCTTTCTGCCCCAGGGTCTTTGCACTTACTGTGCCCTCCACTGGATGGCCTTGCCCCAGTCTTGGCATGGCAAGGGGGATATCCCTCTCAGGCCTCAGTGCAAACATTGTGGCCCCAGAGAATCTCCCCACTCACCTTATCCAGAGCGGGTTCCCCCTCTACAACCACTAGTTACATCCCTCTGTTTACTTCCTCTTTTAAAACACTTAACCAGCGATGATCTCATAGGTTGTTGTCCCCTTCCTCTTCTGTCTTCCCCGCCGATGGTAAGCTCCAGAAGGGCAGGGAGGTTTAACTGTTTTGTTCATTCTGTGTCCCTGAATCTCCGTATACAGTAGTAGGTGCTCAATAAATGTTTATTGTTGTTGTTGGCGGGTTAAATGGAAGACAAGGTTAAGTGTGGGAACAGCACCTGGGAAAAGCAGGACGTAGAGGAGAATTTCATGGGCGGGGGGCTGCTTCCAATACCTCTCGGGGACCCCCCGGGTACCCTGCTTGGGGAGAAACCCGAGAGGCGACCCACTTTCCCAGAGCCGCATGCACCTCCCCCTGGTGGCCCACAGGTGGCACTCGCTCCCTGCGCTGCAGCGGCGGGAAGCAGCGGTGGGAAAATCCCAGCGTCTGGTGGTGGGGGAGGCACCACCATTTAGCCCACTCCCCTGTCTGCCTCCTGCTGTCAAGCCCTGACCCCGACTTTGGATGCGAAGCCCTGGGACGCAGCTCGGGGCCCGACTCCTGGGGCCTGAGAGGCACGGGGGTGGTATGCTGAGGGGTGGGGGAGAGCTGAAGGCTCTGCCCTGCGCATGCTCCTGCCCACCCCCCAAAACTAATTAAGCAGCCCCATGCTTGGGAGAAGGGGGGACGGGTGGAACGTTCACTCTGCATCCATCCCGGCTTAATCCTGTTCATGCCAGAGGCGGGCAGAATGCTTGGTCCTCAGTGGGCCCTTGAAGCACACTTGTGGAATAGTGAGTGGGTGGACCCCCATTTTGCAGATGGGGAAACTGAGGCTCAGGGAGTCTACACGGCTCGCCCAGGTTCACAGAGCCAGGAAATGGTGAGGCAGGGGTTGGAGTCCCAGGTATGCCCGACTCCCGGGTCAGTTGGTTTAAAAAACACTGAAAAGTGGATTTCTTAGTCACCCAAAGTGATACAGGAATCCCTTTGGAAAGCAAAAGTCTTCCCTGACCCTCCTCACCTCAGCCCCCAGGTGGTGGTGGGGGGAGGTCCCCTTCTAGCCTGCTTTCTCTGTCTACACCTACTGCAGGGGGCATCTGGATTTCTAGCTGGGTCACTGGGCACACACTTCCCCTCTCTGGGCCTCAGTTTCCTTGCCTGTAAAATGTCCATAATTGTCATCGAGCTACCTCCCCACCCCCGCCACCCCCCCACCTCCCCCCACCACCAGTGGCTGTGAGGACTGAATGAGTTATTCTCACGGAAAAGCCCTTGGAGCAGAACCTGGCGTCCAGGCTGCCTCCAGATTGTGCAGGTCCCCTCCGGGGGTCTATACATCCCAGTGGGAAACATACCAGGCTGGAATGTTCCAGCTACTTCTCTGGTATGAGGGCCTAGCCTGCAGTGCCTCTCTGTGGTCTGAGGCTGCCTGTGAATCCCACTGTGTGTCTGCATCTGGCTGAGGTGTGTGCACTCGGCTCTTTCCACGTGGGGGTCAGTGGGTGTGCCGAGGTGTACGATCCACTGGGTTCCCGTAGGGTTTCTCAACCTCAGTCCTTACATTGCAAGCCAGATATTTGGCCTTTCTTTGCTGGGGGGGCGGGGCTGTTCTGTGCCCTGTAGCCCGTAGCATCCCGCTCCTCAACTGTAACAACTAGAAATGTCTGCAGAAGTTGTCACACGTCCGATGAGGGGCGAAATCACCCCTTTGAGCACTCCTGCTGTGTACCCTGCTGGCATGTCCCCCTGCTGGTATGTATTTGTGCATGTGTGCTTCTGTGTGCCGTCTTGGTTTGGCTCCCCCCCCCCCCCCCCACCCAGAAGCAGTTTTTGACCCAAGGATCCGGGGGGGGGGCATATAGTTTATTTGGGAGATAAAATAGATATTTGTGCATTTTCCCCCAAATGCTTATGGTGAAATCCTAACCCCCAAGGTGATGGTATTAGGAGGTGGGGCCTTGGGGAGGTGATTAGGTCGTGAGCGTGGAGAGGGGATGAGTGGAATTAGTGCCCTTATAAAAGAGACCCCACAGAGCTCCTTCGCCCTCTTTCTGTCCCGTGAGGTCACAGCAAGAAGACGGCTGTCCGTGGGTGCGGAAAGAGGCCTCTCACCAGAACGCCACCATGATCTTGAACTTCCCAGCCTCCAAAACTGGGAGAAGCACATGTGTGTTGCTCATAGGCCACCAATCTGGGGTACATTGCTACAGCAGCCCGAGACACGGGCAGGGAACTTGGGGAGGGGGAGAACAAAGGGGGCTGAGGGCCCCTGGGAGACCATGTGGGCCGTGCACCTGCCGGGAGAAGTAGGGGCATTTTTCCACCAAGTCCCTTCTGTGGTGGGCTGAGGGCTGCTCCCGGGGGCACGCATTCCAGCAGTCCTGGCCCCCGGCCATGTGCACGGCAGTGGTCAGGGCCCAGATGTGGTCGGGGCTTGGCAGCATCTGTGCGGGGCGAAGGGGGGGGTTCCTCCACCCTTTCCTGTGGCTGGCTGCTCCTGGGGGGGTCTCTGGGCTGCCTGAGCTGGGCTGTGCCAGCCCACCCCGATTTCCGCAGCCGGCTGTGTGTATATTTGGTGTGCCAGTGTGTGTTTATCTGCTGTGCATGTGTTTGCGTCTGTATTTATCTGGCACGAGTGTGTGCGTCTTTGTTTTCCCTTCTGCTCTGTCTCCGCAAACGTGGGGGAAACTTCTGTTTTTAATCAGGGGCCAGAACCGTCTCGTCACCATGCTAGCAATGGTGTTATTAATCAGGCCATTTGGAAATGGTCTTTCTGAGTGTTCCCTGAGATCAGGCCTGGGTGCCCTGCCCTGGGGACCCCCCCAGAGGTAGCAGCAGCAAGGAGGTGCCCTGCCCCCCTCCTCATGTGTCCGAAAAGGGAAACTGAGGCACCTGGCTGCACGAGGCCTCTCTGTGAGCAGCCAGGGAAAGGAAGTTTTATGTGCAAAGCGTTTTACATGCATAAAAGCTTGATGAGTCCCCTCCCTGTCAAATTTAAAAAAGGAATTCTCATCCCATTTACAGATGAGGAAACTGAGGTTTGGGGGTGGGACCCAGAGTTCATGGGTTTCCAAGGCTCGTCTCTTCGTCCTTTCAAAAGGCAACCACTGGGGCGCCTGGGTGGCTCAGATGGTTAAGCGTCTGCCTTTGGCTTGGGTCATGATCCCAGGGTCCTGGGATTGAGCCCCACGTCTGGCTCTTGGCTCAGCGGGGAGTCTACTTCTCCCTCTCCCTCTGCCTTTCCCCCTGCTCATGCTCTCTGTATCTCTGTGTCTCAAATGAATAAATAAAATCTTTAAAAAAATGACAACTGCTTTTTTTAAGATTTTATTTATTTATTTGAGAGACTGAGAGAGAGCAAGCACAAGCCAGGGTGGGGGGTAGGGAGAAACAGAGGGAGAGGGAGAGAGAATCTGAAGCAGATTCCATACTAAGGGCAGAGCCCAACACGGGGCTCCATCTCACAACCCTGAGATCCTGACCTGAGCAGAAACCAAGAGTCGGATGCTCAACCGACTGAGCCGCCCAGGCGCCCCTCAAACGGCAACCACTTTTGAAGCTGTCTGGGGCTGCTTGGTCCTCACCTGTGTCTTAGTGTCCCCTTCAGTCACTAGGAGCCTTCTCCACTAGCCAGCCCGAGCCAGTCTGAATAATCCATGTTTCTTGGCAGGGCACCAGCTTTCTCATATTTTCTGTTCTCGGATGCTCCAGGCCCAGGGGCCTGGCTGGCTCTGTGAACACAGATATTAATTAGCATTAATTAATAACCCCTGAGGAGTGAGGGAGCTGCCTGTCGATCCCCAAGCTCTGAAGGACCTGGAGGCTGACTTGGGTCCCTGGTGTGTGGCAGCTGGAGCCTGAGCTGGGCCCTGAGGTGGGCGAGGGGCTCTACCCCGGCTGCTGGGGCCCGGCATGCTCCAAGAGCGGGGTCCGTCGATGGCCCCAGTAGACAGCCTTAACCTCCAGAGCCCGAACACCAGAGGCGGAGACGCGGGCCCTGTGAGGTCCTATGGCGGCAGAAAAATAATTGGGCTGGAGGGGACCCTCACCCCATTTGCCAGGAGATGGAGCCTGCGGTTCCCCGAAAGGCCACATGTTTGGCTCAGATCCCCACCCTGGCACCTACTGTGTGCCATTAGTCAAGTTGCTTACCCTCTCCTTGCCTTGGCCTCCTCGTTTATGACATGAGTGTAATTCCTGCCTTGCAGATTGTTAGAGAAAATAAATGACCGTGTGTGTATTTCATGGCAGATCCACACTGTCACCATGGAAGTCATAACCAGTAGCCACAGCTGTGATAAAAGGCCACTGGGGCCAGCTCCTCTGCTTACCAGCTGAGTGGCCTGGAAATAGGGATTCACTGTACCTAGGTATCAGTCTCCCCATCTGTAAGATGGGGCTAACGCAGTATGGACTTTGTAGGATTCTTGCAAAAATTGAAAAAAATAATGCCCCTAAAATGATTAGGACAGTGCTGAACACATTATGAGCTGAAGCAGAGGGAGAAGAAGCCACTGTGATTGCGCTAAAGCACGGAGGTATGGGGTTGGGGCAGTAGGGGTGCCTCCTGCTTCAGGCCAAGTCTGATCACAGAAAGGGAGTCAGACCGCACTTATGATTAGCCCCAGGGCGGTATTGTGGGGGGCTGAGCTGTGTTTCCTCAAAAAATATGTCCAGGTCCTAAGCCCCAGTCCCTGGGAATGTGACCTTATCTGGAAATAGGGTCTTTGTTGGTATAATCAGTTAAGTCGAAGTTAGGTCATCCTGGATTAGGGTAGGCCTTGAATCCAGTATGACTGGTGTCCTTATTAGAAGAGGGGACAGGACCCCAGAGAAGGCCACGTGAAAACAGAGGCAGAGATCGGAGAGATGTGGTCACATACCCAAGAATGCCACCGGCTTTGGGAGGCCTGGAGGGATTCTCCCCCTCAGCCTCCAGGAGGAGCCAACCCTGCCCACGCTTGACTCGGGACTGCTGGCCTCCAGAACTGTGGGAGAATCAATTCCTCTTGTTTACAGCCACCAGGTTTATGGTACTTTGTTTTGTCAGCCCTAAAAACCCAAGATAGACATCTATCTGGGTTTTTTTCTGAAATCACATGGTGTCCCACAGCACCATAGCTGATTTCCTCATCTTTTGTGGATGGACACATGGGCTGTTTCTTGCTTTGCCTGGTCGCAAACAAGCCTGCCAAAACCACCCTGGCTCCCACCTCCATGCTCAAAAGCGCTTATTCTCAGGAGGGGAACTGATGGTGGAGGGTTGGAAAACTGCCCATTTTAATGAACACTGCCAAGCGCCCCCCCCCCCACAAAAGTGCCAGGAAGTTTACCCCCCACTCTGAAGGAGAGCACCCCAAGAGTTTGTTTCAAATGTGGGTCAGAACTGCCCAGTGAGGCTGCAGTCTTGTTGAAATGGTGCTTCTAAGGAGAGCCGCAGAAGTATTCGTGACCCATCCTTTGGGTGCTGTGTAGGGAAGAAACTCTCTTGGACTTCCCTGAACCTCGAGGGGGAGAGGCGGGGAGGGGGGGTAGAGATCCTGGATGCAGTGGATTCTGGTGGGAGGTGAGCCCAGAAAGCACGGGTAAGGGAGAGAGGAAGCAGGGAAGGGAAGGGAGGGCAGTCAGTGAGGGTGTATTCACAAGTGAGTTTCCACTGCTAGCAAGTGGGGCTCAATCCTACTGGGGCTTGCTGAGACACCAGGTTGAGCACACCCCTCAGAGCTTTCCCACCAAGGGACGGGGGAGCCGGGGTATTTGTCCACCACTCCCCATCAGTCATTGGGCAGGGGCTGCTCCAGCAGTGTGTTTGCTTTCCAGAACGTTCTGCTGGCCCTGGGAATGGTCCGGCTGCCAGGGGCTGGCTGTTGGAAGAAGGGGGTCAGCATGCCCAGGAATGCCGCTGGGATATGGGTGGTTGCTGGCGTTCTGGGAAAGCAGAGATAGATGATAAACAGAACAAACACATCATGGGCATGTTTGGGGGGGTGGGGATGTGTTGAAGAAAAAGAATCAATTAGAGCAGGGCAAAGGTAAGGTGACAATGCTGTAGGTGAAGGTCCTTAACACCAAGCTCCACACTCAGTAGGAGACTAATAAATAAACGTCCCATACTTCTCTCTAGTCTGTGAAGAGATGGCAAGAGGGAGGGAGGGTGGGAGAAGAGAGAGAGAGGCTGGCCGGTGTGGAACAGCCACCTGGGCAGGGTGGGAAGGGAGGGAGGGAGAGGCTGGTAATGATGCTGAAAAGTAATCGGCCCTTCTCTCTGGGAGGCAGTGAAACTCTAATTAGAATGAAAATGTGGTTTAATGAGGATGAAAACGGTAATTGTGCTGGGCAGCACGGTCCCCACGGTGCCACTTTCCCAGGGGGCTGCTCTGGGCCTTGGAGGGGCTGGGGTAGGGACACCGAGATGAGGAAGGGCATTGGTGGGGCCTCAGTTTCTCCCCTGAGGGTCCACCCAGGTGGCACCAGGTAAAGACCGCTGTGCAGGGCCCCACCTGCCCCTGGGGCTGGTTCCAGGTGCCCCCGGGGGCCCTGCTTTTCCATCCCACACCTTATCCTCAATAACAATACAGCAGTGACGCTGAAACACTGATGTTGTTTATTGAGCACCTACTATGTGCCAGGCACCATTCAACTGCTTTACAGACTCCAACTCACATTATCATTAAAATTATTCCCATTTTGCAGATGATAAAACTAGGGCACAGAGAAACCATATAGAAGAGTATATTAAAAAGAGGGTGACAAATGTAGCTCCAAGTAGCTAGGGGCTTTCTTTCCTTAGCCAGGTAAGTGCTGGGGGCACCAGGGGTTGCCAGCCTCCCAGGCCAGGGACCCCTCGTACAGTTTCCCTGATCATACTTGAGGTGTCACCCATTCCTCTCCATCTGCTACTTACGCTCTGCTAGAGGAGGTGGGCGTGACTGGGTGGGAGGTGGGCGTGGCTGGATGGGCCATAGGGGTGCCTGGATTTGTAACACCTCTGACCCTGGAGGAAAGAGGAGCTGTCAGTCATTGTAGTGGGCCGTAGAACTGGGACTGAAACCTGGAGCTCCTGACTCCTAGGCCTCAACTTTCCTGCCATGGAAAGCTGAGGTGTTGTTCAAATGAAGGTTTGGATAAGACTGAGGTTTATAAAACTTCAGGGTCTCCACTTTTGCTTCTGGAAGTACCAATAATACGCAGTCTGCAGCAAGGACACATCAGAACAAAAACATTCATTGAGGCCAGGTGGGCAATAAAGCAGACTTGTCTGGCCCTTCAAAGTGAACCTAGGTCAAGAAAGATTAGATTCAGGCGCCTGGGTGTCTCAGTCGTTAAGCGTCTGCCTTCGGCTCAGGTCATGATCCCAGGGTCCTGGGATCGAGCCCCGCATCAGGCTCCCTGCTCAGCGGGAAGTCTGCTTCTCCTTCTCCCACTCCACCTGCTTGTGTTCCCTCTCTTGCTGTGGCTCTCTCTGTCAAATAAATAAATAAAATCTTAAAAAAAAAAAAAAAGAAAGATTAGATTCTTGGCCACATATATGGCAGATAAAATGTTAAGGACCTTAATATACAAAGAGCACTTATGAATCAATAAGAAAAAGACAAATATCTCACATGTGAAATTGGCACAGGGCATAAATAGGAGGCTCACAAAAGAATGATAAAAAGTCACCAAACTTCTCACAAGGATGAACAATCCGACCATTTTATCAGCTAAAGACTCATTTTTAGGGACGCCTGGGTGGCTCAGTCAGTTAAGTGTTTGCCTTCAGCTCAGGTCATGATCCCAGGGTCCTGGGATCGAGTCCTGCTCAGCAGGGAGCCTGCTTCTTCCTCTCCCTGCCCCCCGGCTAATGCTCTCTCTCGCTATCTCTCTCTCAAAAAAAAAAAAAAAAAAAAGACTCGTTTTTACTTGTCACGCTTATCAGCATGTGTGAAATTTTGGGGATGCACACCTGTGCACTCTCATGGGCATGTAAACTGATTCAACCTTCATGGAGGGTGGTTCCAGAACTTTGCATTAAACATTTAATTGTGTGAACTCTCTGACCCAACAAGTCCATCTCTGGGAATATGCAAAGATCTATAAAGTGTAATGCAGGGTGGTTAAGAGCCCCATAATCAGATGGCTGGGGTTTCCAATCCTGGCTCCACCGTCTGTGAGCTGTGTGCCCTCCAGTACATAAATTAATGTCACAGAGTCTCCATTTCCTCATCTGTACATTGGGCATATCATGAGGACTCCATGAGATAATGTATATGAAATTCTCATTTAGCGCCTCACCAAGCACATAGTAGGTGCTTGCTACTATCACCAGGACAAAAACCCTCATAGAAAGCTGGGAAACAGTGAAAGTGTCCTTGTGCCGGGGGTGGGCTAAATAAGGAGCAGAAAACGAAAATGAGCAAACCTAGATTCATCGACACCATGTGACCTCTGCAATTTATTAACAGAAAAACAAAAAGAATCTCGAAACAAAATAATGGCTGTATATTTAAAATTTGATAAATCTTTAATATATGATACTCAAGGTTTATATAAGACATCTTTAAATTAAATTTAGGTGCTATGTTTCAGATACACATGAAAATATCGGTTGTTTGAACATTTTACAAATTTATATTTACTCCATATAAAGCCTACACAGAGGCTTTCAAATAGCAAGTGACTCTGTTGAATTTCTTCCAAACAGATATTCAGGGACCAAGCTAAGTTCAATATTTGGATATGCTGTAATTAACATGGGACTTCCAAAAAAGAAGAACGAAAAACAAAAAGAACACAGGTTTCAAACATCACATATAGCCACATAATTTCAAGCATTTTGACCATGAATCAGAGCATTTATTTTTCACATTGTAATGTAGTCTTACCCAGGTTCAGAACTGAAGCAAAAATTTCATGAAGTCGGGGTGCCTGGGTGGCTCAGATGGTTAGGCATCTGCCTTCGGCTCCGGTCATGATTCCAGGATCCTAGGATCGAGCCCCGCATCGGGCTTTCTGTTCAGTGGGGAGCCTGCTTCTCCCTCTCCCTCTGTCTCCCCCCTGCTCATGCTCTCTCTCTCCGTATCTCTGTGTCTCAAATGAATAAATAAAATCTTTAAAAAAAAATTTCATGAAGTAATATTTATCCTATCTCTGTGCACTGAGTTCTGACATTTTCTATTCTCTTCTGTTCCATTTTGGAAGGCAGGTCGTTCTCATAAGTACAGCATTATTGTTCTTCAAGGCTTTGGTGGATGTCACCGGACCGCTGGGTAGTGACTAGGAAAAAGGGTTGGGGGCACGGGAAAAGTGTGATTTGACTTCACACCTGTTAGTGGGTTGTATTTGTGAACTTATGTGCACATGTGTGTGTGCGTGCATAAGTGTGTGCTTACACATGTGCACGTGTGTGCATACAGGTATGTGCGTGTGTGTGCACGCTCATAAGTGTGTGCATGCGTGTGCATACAGATATGCACATGTGTGCCTGTGTGTTGGGATGACGGAGAGGCAAGTGGGGCAGTCACTTCAGGAGGAAAATCTAAGGGGGTGTCAAAAAACTCAGTCATCAAGATAAATTTTTTTTTAAAGATTTTATTTATTTATTTGACAGAGAGAGACACAGTGAGAGAGGGAACACAAGCAGGGGGAGTGGGAGAGGGAGAAGCAGGCTTCCCGTGGAGCAGGGAGCCCGATGCGGGGCTCGATCCCAGGACCTGGGATCATGACCTGAGCCGAAGGCAGCCGCTCAACGGCTGAGCCACCCAGGCGCCCCCATCAAGATAAATTTTAATGCAATATTTTAAAAAATCAAAATAATGGAAAAATCCATAGGAACAAAATGCCAAGTTTTTAAATACAGCCAGGATCTGGCCCTGGTTTCAAAAATCAGCCCCACTCACTTCGCCCTAATCCTGCTCCTCTGTGCATGCATGTGTTTGTACATGTGTTTGCATGCATCTGGGCACGTATCTATGAGTATGGGTGTGAATACACGTGCGTTTGCATGCTTTTATGCATTTATGTGTGTGGTGTGTGCATTGCGTATGCATGGCTGCGAGCACCTGTGCATATATAGGAGTTTGTAGGCATGTGTGCATGTGTGTGTGCCTACCTGTGTGTGCACGCGCGCATGCCCGAATGCCCAGAGAAACATGCAGAAGGATGTCCTTCAAGCTAACTATACTTTCTTCGAGGCGGTGAAAATTCAGGTATTTCTCTCTCCTTGTACTGGCCTTGATCTCCCCCCCTGGTATGGGTCATCTTACAACCAGAATAAAAACAAGAAAGCCAACTTCACTATGGAGGGAAGGTCTTGGGCAGAGGTGTTTCCCTCGGGGAAGCCACTGAGAAGGAAGGAATCGGAGAGATCCCCAGATTTACTCACCACCAATAATTGCTGAAGTTCACGGAGCATTTCACCGTGGGCCAGGAACTGTCATCTCTTTGTTCTTCACTGTGGAAGGTGCACAGTGCTGAACACATGTTTGTTGAATGAAAAAGTGAATGAGTCCATCACTCCCTTGGAGCCGGGACTGCTCTCCCTCTGCCTGGGATGCCCTTCCCGATGGTTCTCACATGGCCAGCTCCTTCTTGTCATTTATTTATTTATTTTTAAAGACTTTATTCATCTATTTATTTGAGAGAGAGAGAGAGAGAGAGCACAGCAGGGGGAGGGGAAGAGGGAGAGGGACAAGCAGACTCCCCGCCGAGCAGGGAGCAACGTGGGGCTCAATCCCAGGACCCCGGGATCATGACCTGAGCTGAAGGCAGACACTCAACTGACTGAGCCACCCAGGCGCCCTTCCTTCTTGTCATTTAGACTCCAGTTAATGTTGCCTCCTCCAGGAAGCCCTCTCTACTGACCTGTTTACACCAACCCATCAGCTCATTTAAATTCTCAAAATAGCACATTTCTCATCATAGCAGATTTCTCATCTTCCTGCTGAGGACAGACCTCACCTCTCTTGTTCACCACTGTATCCCCACCCTTCACACTCAACGCCTGGCATATAGTATGTACTCAGTAAACACTTGCTGAATAAATGAATGACATCCCCACCCCATTACAAACAAGGAAATTGGAGCTCAGGGGTTCAAAGTCACCTGCCCAAGGTCACTATGTTTTTCAGGTGGCGAGACCAGGATTTAAACCCTTGTCCCTCTGATGCCAGAGCCTGGGCCATCAACCAGGACACTTCCCTCTCCTCCAGATGGCACCAGACCGTGTGCTTGATGCTCCGATGTGTCCTCTGGGTCCCCGGAGGCTGCTTACAAGTGGACCACCTGCCAGGAGAAGCCCTGGGCATGATGGAAACAATAGCTTCTGTTTATTGAGCACCTACTGTGTGCCACCAAGAAGGGCTCAGAGAGGCTGTGCTGTGTGCTAGGGTCCCACGGCTGATCCATGAAACATGGCCTATGTTGTGGGTCGAACTGTGCTTCCCAAAAGATATGTCCAAGTCCTAACCCTTGGAACATGTGAATGTGGTCTTATTTGGAATAGAGTCTTTGCAGAAGTAATAAAGATAGGAGCAATATAAGAGCATCCTAGATTACACAGCGGAGCCTAAATCCACTGACAAGTGTTCTTATCAGAGACAGAAGAGCAGAGAGAAGGGAAGAAGGCCGTATGAAGACGAGGCAGAGATTGGGGTGATGCGGCCGGAAGCCAGGGAACACCAGAGCCCCCAGGAGCTCAAAGACGCCTGGAAGGATCCTCCCCTGTTGCCTTCCAGGGGATGCGGCCCGGAGGACACCTTGATTTCAGACTGCTGGCCTCCAGAACTGTGGGATAATAAAATTCCTGTTGGTTAAGCCCCCTGGTCTGTGGTCATCTGTCACAGCAGCCCCAGGACGTGAACAAAGTCTGCTCGTCCACAATTTAGCATCACTGTTGTCCAATGTACAGAAAAATGGAAAGAACTGTCCAGTGAGCACCCACGTGTACGCCCACCACCTAGAGTCCGTGGTTGACGCTTGGCTTGATTTGTCATTATCTGTCTTTTCACCCACCCACCCACTCACCGCGTTACAATTTTTGCGAATTAAGAATTTATCTTTTGGGGCGCCTGGGTGGCTCAGTCGTTAAGCGTCTGCCTTCGGCTCAGGTCATGATCTCAGGGTCCTGAGATCGAGCCCGCATCGGGCTCCTTGCTCGGCGGGAAGCCTGCTTCTCCCTCTCCCACTCCCCCTGCTTGTGTTCCCTCTCTCGCTGTGTCTCTCTCTGTCAAATAAATAAATAAAATCTTTAAAAAAAAAAAAAGAATTTATCTTTTTTAGAGCGGTTTGAGGTTCACAACAAACTTGTGAGGGAAGGTACAGAGATTTCCCATACACCCTCTGCCCCCACCAAGGCACAGCCTCCCCTGTATCACCGGCCCCACCAGAGGGTGCATTGGTTACAACTGATGAGCCCACACTGACGCGTCATAGCCAATCAAAGTCGGACGTTACGTACGGACGTTACACTTCACTCTGCGTCTCCTACGTTCTGTGGGTTTGGACCAACGCAGAATGACGTGTATCCACCATTATAATCTCATACAGAGTATTTTTCATTGCCCTAAAAATCTTGTGCTCCACCTGTTCATCCCTCCCAGCCCCCACCAACCACTGATCTCCTTACGGTCTCCATAGTTTTGCCTTTTCCAGAATGTCATATAGTGAGAATCACACAGTACCTAGAGTCTTTTCAGATTGGCTTCTTCCACTTAGCAATGGACATTTAAGGTTCCTCCCTGTCTTTTCACGGCTTGATGGCCCATTCCTTTTTAGCGCGAAATAATACTCCACTGTCTGGATGGACCACAGTTGGTTCATCCGTTCACCTCATTTTTTCGTGCATTTCAAGGTTAAGTCCCTGCCTCCTCCCCACTTATTTTAACACAGCAGCCAAAGGGATCATGCTCCTGCCCTGCTCAAAACGTTCTGGAGGACCTGGTCTCACTAGACTGAAGCCCAAAGGCCTCACTGTGTCCCCTGTGCTCCTTCAGACCTCTCACCTGTCCCCTGCCATCCTCCTGGCCTGTGCCAGCCCACGTGGTCACCACTAGTTACAGTGTACCTACTGAGTGCTTGAAAATGACCACTGAAAATTCAGATACGCTCCAAGTGAAAACATACCAGATTTCAAAGACTTAGTACAGAGAAAAGGATGTAAAATATCTCATTAATCATTTTTTATATTGAAGTGTATGTCGAATGGGGAATATTTTGGCCATAGTGGGTTAAATAAAATATAGGATTACAATTAATTGCATCTACTTATTTTCTACTTTTTAAAGTGTGGATCCCGGGAAATTTTAAAAGACCTGTGTGCCCTTGTTTGTGGCTTCGTCGTGTATCTGTTGTTCTGAGCAGGGCTAGGATGTCCACTCCAGGAGGGCGGGTGGGGGTGGGGGGATTAGACGCTCCATAGATATTTGGTGAATGAATGAATGACCCCAAGCCTGAATGGCCCCAAAGAGGTGACTCTAAGTCAAAGATTTATTCGCCCCTGGCGACGAGGGAAGACCTCAGCTCCTGCTCTTTAGGAGTTTCAATGGGGGAAAGGGGGGCACGGGCAGGCTCATCCCCCCCCCCCCCCCCCCCCCCCCCCCCCCCCGGCCGGGGCCCCCTCCCGGGGGCTGGGCTGGCGGGAAGGGGCTGGGCTGCCGGGCAGGCGGGACGGAGCCGGGGTGTCTGCTATCGACCGCCAGGGCCGCTGCAGCGAAGCTTTTAGATCCGCCAGCGCGTCCCGGCGGGGTCGGAGGTCTGGGCTTCCCCCTCCCCTACCTGGGGGCGGCGGGGGGCTTCCTCTGACGCCCCCAAGTCCCGCCCAGCCGCCAGCCCAGCCGCCAGCGGGGCCTGCAAGCTCGGCCTCGGAGCTCAGCTCGGAATCCCACTGCTCACGCCACTGCCTTCACACCGGGGGTGGCGTCACCTGCCCCGGAGCTTTACTGAGACACCGTTTCCATCCGGCAGGTTCTGCTGCCTGCGTGCCTGACACGTGCGTGGGCCCTGGGCCCGCCGCCCGCCAGAGTCTGGAACTTTTCCATCCAGAAGGTCCCAGAAGGATCTCAGCCCTCTCGTCCCCGCCTCCGTCCCAAGCAGTCTTCTGATTTCTATCTCTGTGGGTTAGTCTAGCCTTCTGGAGAATTCCATGCAAATAGAACCCCAGAGGGCGGCCTCTTTGGTCTGGGTGCTGCTTCTCAGCAGTGAGCATCCTGAGATTTCCTAGTCTCCAGTATCTGCTGCGGAGTACTCCATGGTGTGAATGGACCTCAGCCTGTTCATCCGTGCTCCTGTTGGTAGACATTTGGGGTGTTTCCAGCTTTTTGGCAAGAACGAACCAAGCTGCTATGAACATTTGCCAACAGATCTTTGCGCAGACATATGTGTTCATTCCTCTTGGGTAAATACCCAGGAAGGGAATTGCTGGGCTGTAGTGTGTAACTTTATAAAACAGAAAACACCTGGCAAATTGTTTCACACACACCAGCCCTGGATGAGAGTTCCAGTTCCTCCACATCTTGTCAACACTTGGTATTGTCGGCCTCTGATTTTGGTCAGGCTGATGGCTTGTAGCCTGGACCATTGCTGTGACCTCTGCCTTGAAACCCTGCTTCTGCCCTGGATCGCCCACAGCTGCTTCTCTCCCCACCAAAACCAGGTACATAGTTTATCTTTATTACTTCCTTTTTTATTATAGAAAACTTTCACACACATGCAAAAATAGAAGAATGTGAAGAGCCTGGATGGCCCGGTCACCTGACTTCTATGATCATCCACATTTGCCCATCTTGTTTTATCTCTCACCTCCCAACTTTTTTTTTTTTTTATGGACTATTTTAAAGCAAATCCCAGGTACCATATTACTTCTATGAGTATCACATGAAACTTCTCAAAATTAAATCCAATGACATCGTGGCCTGCCTTGAAATAGTCGAGTGGCTTCTTATGGCTCTTAGAAAAAATTTCAGCCTTCTACTCCTCCTCTGTCCTCAGGTGATGCTCCACTCACATTGTCCTTCTTGTCCTGAGCACATTCCAGGCTTGTTCTTGCACGCACATGCTGTTCCGTCTGCCCAAAATGCTGTTCCCCCAGATATCTGCGTGGTTCCTGTGGTAGGCAGCATCTAAGATGGTCTCGCATGGTCCCTGCCTCTCGAGTGAGGGCTGGACCACTCACTTCTAACCAATAGGACGTGCGTGGAAAAAGTGGTGGTATGTCATTTCCAAGATTAGGTTATAAGACTGTGACTTCTCTCCTGGCGGGCTCTCCCTCTCACTAGCATTCTCTCTTATCCTCTCGCTTGCTCACTCTGATGAAGCCAGTGGCCATGATGTGAGCTGTCCTATGGAGAGGTCCATGTGGCAAAGAAGGGAGAGTGGCCTTCAGCCCACAGCCAGCGAGGAACCAAATTCTGCCAAAAGCCCCCTGTGTGTGCGCTTGGGAGCAGATCCTCCCTGGCAGAGCCTTGAGATGACCTTACCCCCAGGGGATGCCTTGACTGCACCCTCAATGAGATACCCAGTCCAGCTAAGCTGCGCACAAATTCTTGACCCACAGATGCCAGAAGATCACCCATGTTGTTTCAAGCCACTAGATTTGGGGGTAATTGGTATGCAGCAGTAGATAACTAATAAAACTCCCTCAGTTCCTTCAGGTCTTTGCTCAAAAGTCACTTTCTTCACACGTGAGGCCTTCCCTGGCCACCCCATTAAAATTGCAACTCCAAAAAATAAAAAATTAATTAATTAATTAAATAAAATAAAATTGCAACTCCAAGCCAGCACTCCCCATTCCTCTTCTCTGCTTGGTTTTCCTTTATTTAACTAATTCATTGCCTTGCCTTTCCCTCTGCTGGCTTTAACTCTCGGAGGACAGGGGCCTCTGTTTTGTTCATTGCTGTATCCCCAATCTTTTTTTTTTTAAGATTTTATTTATTTATTTGACAGAGAGAGAGCGAGAGAGGGAACACAAGCAGGGGAGTGGGAGAGGGAGAAGCAGGCTTCCCACTGAGCATGGAGCCCGATGCGGGGCTCGATCCCAGGACCCTGGGATCATGACCTGAGCCGAAGGCAGACGCTTAACGACTGAGCCACCCAGGTGCCCCGCTGTATCCCCCGTCTTAAAATACTGCTAGGCACACAGTAGGCCTCACTGGGTTTAATGATACACCTACCACTGATCCAACAATCACACTTCTAGTTATATATCCCTCAAAAATTGAAAGCTGAGGGGCACCTGGGTGGTTCAGGTGGTTAAGCATCTGCCTTTGGCTCTGGTCATGATCTCAGTGTCCTGGGATCAAGCCCCGAGTCGGGCTCCCTGCTCGGTGGGGAGTCTGCTTCTCCCTCTCCCCCTTCCCCACTTGTGCTCTCTCTTGCTATCTCTTTGTCTCTCAAATAAATAAATAAAATCTTTTTAAAAAATTGAAAGCAGGTTCTTTTTTTTTTTTTTTGAGAGAGAGAGAGAGAGAGTGCATGTGTGAGTGAGGTGGGATGTTGGGGGCAGAGGGAGAGAGAGAATCCTAAGCAGGCTCCATGCCCAGCATGGAGCCTGATGCAGGGCTCGATTCCACGACCCTGAGAGCATGACCTGAGCCAAAATCAAGAGTTGGATGTGCAACCCACTGAGCCACCCAGGCACCCCTGAAAGCCGGTCTTGAAGAGATAGTTGTACACCCTTGTTCACAGCAACATATTTTTTTTAAGTTTATTTATTTATTTTTTTTAGTAATTTCTACACCCAACGTGGGGCTCGGACTCACAACCCCAAGATCAAGGGTCCCATGCTCCTCTGACTGGCCAGTCAAGCGCCCCCACAGCAACATTATTCACAATAGCAAAAATGTGGAAGCAACCCAAGGGCCCATCAACAGAAGAATGGATAAAATGTGGTGCTTTCATACGAGGGAGTATGATTCAGCCTTAAAAAGGAAGGGAATTGTGACCCAGGCTACAACATAGATGAACCCTGAGGACATTATTATGCTGAGTGAAATAAGCCAGACACTAAAGGACAAATTCTTGTGATTCCAGTTATAGGAGGGACTTAGAGCAGGAAAAATTATGGAGACAGAAAGTAGGATGGAGGGTGTCAGAGGCTGGTGGGAGGGGGAATGGAGAGTTAGTATTTCTTGGGGATGGAGTTTCAGATTTACAAGATAGAAAGAGCTCTGGAGGTGGACGACGGTGACAATTGCACCACACTATGAATGCGCCTGAGGCCACTGGACACGTAAAAATGGTGAGATGGTGGGGTACCTGGTGGCTCGGTCATGTAAGCGTCCGACTCTTGATCTCAGCTCAGGTCTTGATCTCGGGGTCGTGAGTTCGGAGCCCACACTGGGCTCCACACTGGGCTCCACACTGGATGTGGAGCCTACTTAAAAAAAGGAAAAAAGGGGGTGTCCCCCTTCCTTGAGCCGAGCTGTGTGCATACCATTCCTGCCCGCCACCCCTCCCCCCATCAGGTTTGCATACCTTTCACATCTCCCCGAACTTTTCAGGGTTGGGAAATCCTCTTCCTGCCCAAATATGGAACCAGAAAGCACTCCTCTTTGTCAACTGAGGGTGGACTTGGAGAGTTGGGGAACCTGGCTCGGGCCCCGGTCCGCTGGGGCTCCCTTGTTCCTTCTGCAGCTGCCTGGGCACCCGTGTCAGGAGGGGTCATCAGCTCTGGGACACTGTCCTGCATGAACCACCCTTTGGACAGGTCTCTGACAGCTGTGCTCCCCGTACCTCATTCCTCATGCATGGATTTATGAGCCACTACAGTGCTTGGCAGGCCCCGCTCATCCCTCCTGCCCTTTGTCTGCAGGTGCATGGAGAACCCACGCTCACAAAAGGTCTGTTTGCCCACACGACACTGAGAGGCTCCCGGCCCGGCTGTGGGCTGGATGTTCTTCCATTCGCCCTAGTGTGGACTGAATGGTGTCCCTGCAAAATTCCTATGCGGAAGCCCTTATCCCCGGTGTGACTGCACGTGGAGATGGGGCCTTAAAGGAGGTAATTAAGGTTACATGAGGTCATAAGGGTGGAGCCCTGATCCCATAGAACTGGTGTCCTTATAAGAAGAGGACGAGACCAGAGATCTCGTGCTCCCTCTGCACACACCCAGAGGCGTGGCCCCGTGGGCACACAGCCAAGAGGCAGCTATGAACCAGCCAGGAGGAAAGCGCCTTGACTGTGGACTTGCAGCCTCCAGAGCTGTGAGTTGTAAATCTGTTATTTGTGTATAGATCTGTTGTTTGTAAGCCAGTGAGTCTGTGATATTCTGTTGTGACAGCTTGAGCTGAAACAGGACAGTGACGTGGCTGCTAGCGGCCCTGGGGTTACCTCACGTCACCCTTTACTAGTTTCCCTGGACGCGGCCCCACACCTTCCCTAGGCCTTCCTCCACTGTCCCCTATGCGTGCACTGCTGGCCGCCCATCACTGGTCTCAGCCCTCGCTGAAAATTGGGATGACCTGGGGAGCTTTCACAATGATGACCCTTGACCCCGGTCGGAGAGTCTGAAGTAATTGGGTCGGTTTGGCTTTAGGGAGCTTTCAAACTTCCCTGGCTGATTCCAACATGTAGACAGTGTGAAAACCCGCTCATCTATGGCAGTGTTTTCCAACAGGAGGCGAGTCTGCCCTCCCAGGGGACGTTAGGCAACGTTGGCAGACATTTTGGTCGGCAGTCGAGGCGTGGGTTTTATCAACATCAAGTGGGTGGAGGCCAGGGACGCTGCGAAACATCCTACAATGAACAGGACGGGCCAGGTCACGAAACTGACCCAGCCTCAGATGTCAGTCCTGCCAAAGTCAAGAGACCTTGCCCTAGAGGTACACGGACCTCGTGTTCCCGACGTGATGGCGCACAGCCCCACGTCAGGGGCAGGTGCTACTCTCTTCCCATTTTGCAGAAGGGAACACTGAGGCCCAGAGAGGGGAAGTGACTTGGCCATGCTCAGACAGCAGAACTGGGTGCTTGCATTGCTCTTTAGCACAAAAAGCAGTGAAGAGTGCCCATGACATCATACGGAGGAGGGGAATCACAGAATCGAGGAGGGCGTCCGTCCCTGAAGCCCGGTGGTTAAGCATGTAGATTCAGCGGACAGTCTGTCGCCCTCCGGCTCTGTCCCTTCAGGCCAGGGCTCCACCCACCCCACACCACCCCCATGCCTCAGTGTCCCCTATTTATAAAGTGGGATTATGGCAGTCACGAGACCTGCATGGGTGGGCTTGGAGGGTGCTGGCTGCGTAGGGGGCAGGGCCAGCAAGAGGGTGGGATGGGGTCCACTCAGAGCAGGTGGGGAAGACTCAGGTGTTATCTGGGGAAGAGCATGCCAGGCTGGCCGAGAGAAGAGCCAGTGGGCCTGGAATAGAAGGAGGCCTGCTTCATCCTCTCCCCTTCTCTTCTTCCTGAGCCAGATTTGGAAAAGGGCCAACTCCAGGTCTGGCTCACGGAGCCGATTCTGCACATCTCTTCCTAGCCTGGGGCTTAGTGACACCACGTTCGCAGCTTGAAATCAACCAAGGTGGGAGAACTTACACCGTGGAAATTGGCAAACACCGCAAATCAGGTCCCCTTGCCCCCGCCGGTTCCCCAGCACCCCGCAGCTTACACCCCTCTGCACACCCCTCACACTCCCTGTCTCTGTTCAGGCTGCTATGACAAAATGCCATGGGATGGGTGGCTTATTACAAATCAGCATTTATTTCCCAAAGTTCTGGGGGCTGGAGGTACAAGATCAAGGTGCCGGCAGATACAGCGTCGAGTAAGAGCTCTCTCCCTGGTTCATAAATGGTGGTCTTGCTGCGTCCTCACACGGCGCAAGGGGCAAGGGAGTTCTCTGGGATCCCTTTTATGAGAACACTGATCCCATTCATGAGGGCCTAATCACCCCCAAAGACCCCACCTCCTCATACCATCCCTTTGGGGGTTCGGAGTTCAACGTCTGAATTTTGAGGGGACACAAGCATTCAGCCGGGGGTACTGGCCTCCCCCCTGGAAGGTGAAACCACCTTCCCAGCTGACCTCTTCCCACCTGCCCTTCAAGACAAACAAAACCCTCTTTGCAAAGGTGAGGCCGAAGACCAACATCACATTGGAGGGTGACAGAAGTGTCCCAAAGAAAGCGGCAGCGGGGTGGGGAGAGAGCGAGGGACAGGGGCTGCTCTGTAGATTGAGGGGTAGGGAGAGCCCCTCGGTGCTTCACGCAGCCCTTGCATCTTCCCACGCCCCCCCCCCCCCCCCCCCCCCCCCCCCCCCCCCCCCGGCCCCCCCCCCCCCTCCTTTCCCCCCCACCCCCCCTCCTCCCCCCCCCCCCCGGCCCTTTTTTTTTTTTTTTTAAGATTTTATTTATTTATTTGACAGAGAGAGACACAGCGAGAGAGGGAACACAAGCAGGGGGAGTGGGAGAGGGAGAAGCAGGCTTCCCGCTGAGCAGGGAGCCTGGGGCTCGATCCCAGGACCCTGAGATCACGACCTGAGCCGAAGGCAGACGCTTAACGACTGAGCCACCCAGGCGCCCCCCCACCCCGCCCGAGTCCTTCTTAAGGCCCCTGCCTGCTGCCCTGGGTCTGCTCTGCTCCGAGAATTTTCGTCATGCAGAAATTTCTCAGTTCCAAGCTCATTTCTGCTCATTGAACCCACCTTTCACCCGAAATTGGCTTTCCTGCTTGCTCTGGGCAGCTTCCTTGCTCCTGTTAGAAAGGCGACATGGGCAGTGACTCGGAGGTCACCCTGCCCTTCGGGGAGCTCTGTGGTCGCCATCTCACTCTGTCCACACCCATCCCAATGTCGGAGCCACTGAGGGTGGCAGGGCCCCCCAACAGCCCGGGGCAGACCCAAGGCTTGTCTGCCCCAGCATGAAGGGGGGTTAGGGAGGGTGCCGGTGGTCCAGACTTCCTTGCTCTGCCCTGCCTTAGTTTCCCCATCTCCCCACCCCAGCCTCTCCTGCAGGAAGCTCTAGAAAGAATTTCCAGACACACAGAGATGAGGCAAGGCAGCTTCTCTCTTCCTCCTGCTCATGCCAGCTTGGGCCCAGCCCCAGTGGGCCCCCAAATGGGGACGATTCCCACTGAGCTTGGACAGAGACCGCTCCCATCCTCCCAGCAGCTGGGAGCCCCCCAAAATCTTAGACACCCAGTTGCGTCCCCCCCCCCCTGTGCCCCCCCCCCCCCCCCCCCCCAAATCCGGAGGCTGGAGCCAGAAGCCATGTTTTCTGTTTATAGATTGAGGAGTGGGGAGAGGGGTTGGCAAGTTTTAAAAGCTCATTAAGGCCTGAATTCTTTTTATAGATGAGGTTTCCTGCGACTTTTCTTTCCTCCACCCCCTCCGCCCCCCCCCTCCCCCGCCTTCTGAATGCCGTATTTATTTGAGTTAGAAAAATAATGAGGTCCCTGAGGTCGTACACAACACCTCGGCTCTCTAATCAAAGTATTGCTGTGGAATTAGAGATATATAGAAATCCGTGTGTTGGCCGGCGGGCCACCGGCTGCGGACGCGGGGCACGCTCACCCAAAGCCACCCAAGCCCCACCAGACTGTCTTTGGGGGAGGGATATAATTAGCTGTTTTCCAGCAAAGTCTCTGCAGCGGAGAGTGGACTGGAAATGCCCGTGGTACTCCCTAGTGGGGGCTGCAGGATGGGGTGCAGCCCACTCAGAGGACATCCCTGGCTGAAGGGAAGAAGAATGGGGGGCCGGGTCCCGCCAGGCCTGCTCCACCAGGGGTGGGGGTCGGACACACTGGAGGCACTCGATCAAATATGCAAAATGAAGCAATGAACGAACAGTGACAAAGGACCACTCCAGGCCGGGGGCTGGTCGGCCTGGCCTTGGAGACCCAGGTGGTGCTGGGGATGGGGCGGGAAGTTTCTGGTGTTTTTTTTGAGGGGCGGTCTCTGTCTTTAAATCTGCCCAGCCCTAAAGCAGACAGATTCGGGGTGCTTGTGGCGGAGCTGAGGGCCAGCGCCCGGCCCACTGCTCCCCTCCCGCCCCGGCCTCCCTGGCCTGCCGAGACCAGGGCAGGCAGCTGGTGACATTTACAGAGTCTTAGGGTGGCTTTGGTGGAGGGGTGGGGGGCGAGGGCAGGGAAGCCAGAGGTGTTTGGCTAGCCTGCGTGTGTGCGTATGTGTGTGTGAGTGTGTGGGACGATCGTGACTGTGTGTGTGACCACGTGCGAGAGGGAGAATGTGTAACTGGGAGGATTTGTGAGGATGGGTGGGGGGGAGCTTGAGGGTGTGAAGTTGTGAGTGTGTGTGGGGGCTATGTGGGAATTTAAGTGTGTGAAGGTGTGTCACTGGGTGAGGGTGCGAATGTGTGTGTGGAGGTGTGAGAACGTGTGGCTGTGTGGGAATTTGAGGAATTTGAGGGCGTGCGCGTATGTGACTGTGTGTGGGGATGTGAGTGTGTGTTTGGGGGACGGGTGACCTGCTGGCTCCGCTGCACCGCACCTGGGCTCTGGCCTCCCTCAGTCTCTGCCCACCCCCCATTGCCCCAGCTCCTTCCGACACTCACCCCATCCTCCTGAGGGGTTAGCGCTTCCCTCGGTCCAGCCTCTCACTCCCTTCTCTGTGTGTTCGGACTTCCACGTCACACTTGAGCGTCTGGGGCCTGTCCGCCTCATCCCCCTTGTCCCCTCCCCAGCGGGAGGGTCAGGGGGCTGGGCCACCTCAGAGTCCTCTGCTCCCTGGAGGTCCTCCGGGTCCCCTAACCGTGTGGGGGAGGCCCAGAGAGACTGCTGCAGATGCAGGGAGGCGGGAAGGCGATGTGAGCCAGGGGCTGTGGGGCTGTTTCCAGAAGATTATTCCGCCCCCTCTGTTGACAGACGCGGGTGCCCAGAGAGGACGATGGGGGTGGGGGGGACTGAAAGCTGACCCTCTGCTGGGTGGTTCTCAGCCCTGGCTGCACATCAGAGTCACCTGCTCTAAAATGTCTCTGATGTCCCGGCATCTCCCGCCTCCCCCGCGCCCCCCAAGGCTGCACCCTCAGCTGGAAGTAGCTGCAAGTACAGGGTCCCAGGCAAAGCCTAGAGCGTTCTCAGCGGGACGCTGTTGGCATTGGGACCTGCCAGATCCTTCTCTGTGGTGGGGCCGTCCTGTGCTCTGAAGGGTTTTGAGTGGCATCCCTGGCCTCTGCTCGCCAGATACCAGTAGCCCTCTGCCCCCCACCCCCAAGTTGTGACAACCAAATATGTCTCCAGACATGGCCAAATTGCCCCTGGGGGGCAGAATCGGCCCCGTGAGAACCTCTGGGCTCAGCGGACAAGTGGGCCTTGGATGGGCACCATGATGCCCCTTCGCTGTCTCCCAGTGCCCCCAGAAAGCTCTGGTCCTTTCTTTTTGCCACATTCTCCCCCTCAAGCCCTGGGGAATGAGAGCAAGTGGGGAAGCAGAGAGAAAGGGGGACGAGCGTAGGTGGGGACTGTGGGCCCAGGACTGCAAGAAACGGGGCGGGGTGGGGGGAGGTCGGGTGGGGATGGGGGCTCCCCTCAGATGCCCTGAGCTCCGGCTGGAGCTGAAGGAAATGATTTCCACCTGCCTTCTCAGCAGCGCTGCCCCAAGGCTGCAGATTAAGAATCAATTAAGAGCGGGAAGAAGGATTTGCCAAGCGGAGGCGTTGAAAGCTGGGGGCGCTGGGCTGCAAGATGGATGGGGGTGACTGGCAGGGGCGGGGGGCTCAGTGGGCCTGGGGGCTCGGGGTGGGGGGAGGCTCCCTGCGACTGCAGTCGAGAGTAGTGGTAAAAACAGTGCCTGCCTCAGAGGTTGTTGTGCAGATTTAAACGTGTACGGCTCTAAGAACAGTGCCTGGCGTGCTAGGTGTTTGCTAAATAAAAATAAGATGAAGGATGGGGCCAGGCCTCCCCTAGCTGTGCGTGGCCGGTGGCTACAGGAGACACTGCCGGTGTCCCCGCCCAGGCCACATCCCCTTTTCTGGGCTAGCGCACCCATCTTCTGCCTGCTTCGGGTGTCGGCTGCCGGTGACTCACACCTGCCCTTTCTCTGGAGCATGACGTGTGCTGGGAGCCCCCTCCTCTGGAGATGCCAGGGAGCCATTCCCTCCCCCCAGGTGCAGCCCACAGCCAATCGCTTTCTGATATGGGGGTGCTAAAGGCCAGCCCCCTTGCCTCAAGTTGGAACAGACCATATGATGCAGTTCACACCCCGGCGCTCCTGGTGGGATCGGGCTGGGGCTAGATCCAGCTGAACCCACATCCTGGCTGAGCCCCTTCCTCGGCCCATCCTGCTTCCCTCACTCTCTTTCTCCTGAGAGTCCTCCCCGCAAATTAACGGGCATCTGGGTCCCTGCCTCAGGTTCTGTTTCCAGGTAGGTGCGGTGGACTGAATATTTGCCATCTCCCCAAGTTCCTATGTTGAAGCCCTAACCCCCCCTGTGATGGTATTAGGAGGTGGGGCCTTTGGGAGGTGATTAGGTTTAGATGAGCTCGTGAGGGTGGGGGCCCCATGATGGGATTAGTGTTCTTATCCGAACAGGTAGAGACCAGAGCTCCTGCCAGCCCACCCTCCCTCCCTCTCCCCCTCCCTCTCTGTCATGCTCCCTCCCTCTCTCCCCCTCTCTCTCCCTGCCATGTGAGAACACAGAAGGTGGCTGTCTGTACGCCAGGAAGAGAGCTGCCACCAGGAACGGAATTTGCCGGCACCTTGATCTTGGACTTCCCAGCCTCCAGGACTGTGAGAAATTCATCTGCTGTTGAAGCTGCTCCCCACTGCTTCCCCACCTATGGTATTTTGTTACAGCAGCCCAAGCTGAGGTGGTCACCTTCGTAGTAGGCAAAGCCAGCCCCTCACACACCAGCTGAAACGCGGTCTTAAAATGAACCCCATTCCCTCCGAGCTCCAAGCCAACCTCCCCCGCCCCACAATTTCAACTCCTATTTCAAATCATATTGTACTCCTGTCCCTCCAGCCTCGCTTCTCTAAAATTCCCCCTTGCCCTCAATGGCCAAGATGATCCCTTTTAATTTCTAATTATTTGATCAGTAGTATAGTCACATGTTCAAAAAAATTTAAATACACAAAGAGGTATTCTTTGAAAGGTCTCCCTTCTTACCCCAGGCCCCCACTGGCCCAGTTTGCAAAACCCCAACAGATGTCCATTATTACCAGAAGCAGATATATCTTTCTATAGTGTCTTTATGCAAGAACAGGCAAATATGAATATATTTTTCTTCCCCCTTTGTACAGAAAAGGTAGCAGACTCTACATTCTGTTCTACACAGAGAAATCTTTTAAAAGAACAAATAGGATCGTTCTCCTCTGTTCCAAATTCTCCTATGTCTTGATCTGGGCATCTTGGGCAGGGCAGTTCTTCCTGAGGGGTGACTGGTTGTCACAGTGCAGGATGTTACGTGTCCCTGCTTCCATATCCAAATCCAATAAGCAACCCCACGCATTGTGACAACACCAAACTCTTGCCTGTTTCTACCCCCAACCTGAGGGGTGGTAGTGACCCTCACTGAGAACTGCTGTAGCTCCATCTGACCTCTCTCGGGCCCTACCTCCCTTGTTCCCACCACTCTGGCCGTGTTAGCCTCATCACTGTTCCTTGGATAGGTGTGCTCCTACCTCAGGGCCTTTGAACAGATCATATCTTCCTCGTCCTTGGAATCCTCTTCCTCAGTTACCCCCATGGCTAATTTCTTTCTGATCCTTGTTTAAATGTCACCACTTGAGAGAAGGCTTCATTGACCACACATTTAAATAAACTCCCCCCCCCAAAAAAATAATAAATAAAAAATAAATAAATAAATAAACTCCCTCACCCATCATTTTCTATTGCTATTGTAACAAATTACCCTAAAATTTAGTGACTTCAAACAACAAATATTTGGGGCACCCGGGTGGGTTGGTTAAGCGTCCGACTCTTGGTTTTGGTTCAGGTAGTGATCTCAGGTTCATCAGATGGAGCCCCAAGTCGGGCTCCGCGCTCAGCATGGGGTCTGCTTGAGATTCTCTCCGTCTCCCTCTGCCCCTCCCCTGCTCTCTCTGTCTCTAAAATAAACAAATCTTTTAAAGAATATTTATTATCTCACAGTTTCTGAAGACCAGAAATCTGAGAGTGGCTTAGCTGAGTGGTTCTGGGTCAGGGTCTCTCATGAGGTTGCCATCAGGATTTTGTTGGGGCTACAGTTATCTGAAGGCTGGGCTGGGGCTGAAGGAGCCTCTTCCAAGATGGGGCACCCACATGGTTGTCAGTGGGGGGCCCTTGGCTCCTCACTATGTGGACCTCTCCAGGGGGCTACTTGAATGCCCTCACAACATGATGGCTGGCTTTCCATAGAGCAAGTGATCCGAGAGAGAGAGGTTGAAGTTCTGCCCCATTCTGTCACTGTGTCATACTCTATTCATTAGATGATGGTCACTCAATCCAGCCACACTCAAGAGGGGGTAGATGGGGCTCTGTTTCTTGAAAGAGAGAGTATCAAAGAATTTGTGGGTATATTTAAAATTCTTTTTATTGTGATATAATTGACATATAACATTTCATTTTTAAAAAGTATTTATTTATTTGAGAGAGAGAGAGCATGAGAGGGAGGGCAGAAGGAGGAGAGAGAATCTCAAGCCGACTCCATGCTGAGCACGGAGCCCGACTTGGGGCTCGATCTCCCAATCATGACCCAAGCTGAAACCAAGAGTCGATCGTTCAACTGACCACACCAGCCAGGCACCCCATAACATCTCATTTTAAGTGTATAACATAATGATTATATACATATATATAGTATGTATAATGATTATATACATATATATGTCATGATCACCACAGTAAGCCTAGTTAACACCCATTACCACATATAGTACCAGTTTTTTTTCTTGTGATGAGAACTTTTAAGATCCGCTCTCTTAGCAATTTTCAACTATATAGGCAGTATGGCTACCTATAGTCACCATGCTGGACATTCCAACCACAAGGCTTATTTATATTTTATCTGCAAGTTTGTACCTTTTTTTTTTTTAAAGATTTTATTTATTTATTTTGACAGAGAGAGACACAGCGAGAGAGGGAACACAAGCAGGGGGAGTGGGAGAGGGAGAAGCAGGCTTCCTGCTGAGCAGGGAGCCCCGATGCGGGGCTCGATCCCAGGACCCCGGGATCATGACCTGAGCCGAAGGCAGACGCCCAACAACTGAGCCACCCAGGCGCCCCGCAAGTTTGTACCTTTTTAAAAATATATATTTTATTTATTTATTTGAGACAGAGCACAAGCAGGGAGGAGGGTCAGAGGCAGAGGGAGAAGCAGGCTCCCCGCTGAGCAGGGAGCCCCGATGCGGGGCTCGATCCCAGGACCCTGGGATTATGACCAGAGCTTAAAGCAGATGCTCAACTGACTGAGCCACCCAGGCGCCCCTGAAAGTTGTACCTTTTGGCCACATTCACCCATGGGTGAAACGGGCATGGGTGGACATATTTTAAAACCACCACATTCTACTGAATGATTTCTTCTCTTCCCATATTAAAAGGATACATATCGCTCGTTTTCTTCTTTGGGGGCTCTCTCATCAGGCTACCACGTAAGGTCCCCAAGAGCAGAAACTGTCCTCTTTGTCCCCCAGCACAGAGCAGCTGCTGAATAAGGAGGTTTTAGTTTGCGCTTCTTCAAAGCAGAGCCTGAGGTGAGGATTTAAAGGCAAGTCGTTTATCTAGGAGGTGACGACCCCAGGAAGCACCAGTGGGGGAGCTGGGAAGGGAGACAGCTGGTGACTGACGGGTGTGTCCTCCGGCCCGCGACCTCTGGCAGGCGGTGTCAGACGTTGCCGAGAGCTGAAGGAGACGCCCATTTGTCCACCACCTCCGGGCAGGAGAGGCGATCCAGGGTAGGGGGACCATTTCAACCTACCATGCTTGGGCCAGAGGGGCCTTCAAGAGCTTTGGAGAGAGCCCTCCGGCCACGAGCTGCTGCAAATGGCAGCAACTGGACCACAGCAGGAGCCTGCTGAGATGGTGAAGCTGGAGGGATATGAATGGGGCATCAACATTCTGCTTCGGCTTCTGCTACAACTATTAGTTGAATAATTGAATGCAGATTTTTCAGTAGTTCCCCGGCGTCTACAGGACACTTTGGAACTGGCACAGAGAAGCACCGTGACCCAGCTTTATGTCCCGATGCTACATCAGGGGTGACAAACTTGAACGTCTACAGAGGCCACTGGGCAGGAAAGACAAAGGGCAAAGCCAGCTGGGGACGAGAAACAGGAGGTCCTCCTGGACTTCTTCATTTTTCCTCTTTTATATAGAGATGGGAGTATGGCTGGATCTTGCTCTATTATAGAGAAAGCAGCAAACTGGGAGCAAAATGGTAAAATGGTAAGGGACCCTCAGCACAGCATTGGGAGGCAGTAGGGAGTGGTGGGGACTGGGGAAGATAGGAGACACATTCCTGTTACGCTCTGGTCAGTTACTGCCTCGTGGGACTGCAGGCCCTGGGTTACCAGATTTTCTGGGTTTTATAGAAGGGCAGAAATCTGGATTTTTATGTAAAATAATTAATTATTTAAGCCTGGGAGATCAACCCAAATATTTCTTAAAACAAAGCATACCCATGGGCTGGTTTTGACCAATTCTCACCCTCTGTGCTAACCTCCTGGAGCAAGTTACAGCTCCAAGAACCTGGCATATCCTTTAAAAACCCCAAGCCTTTGCACACATTTTTTTCTCTCTGCCTGGTCTGCCATCCCACTCTTATTGAAAACTCCTATTCATCCCACAAGACTCTACTCAGAAATTACTCAAAGCAGAACTCCCCTGGAGCTCCTCCTAAGCATTTTCTTATTTTGTTGAGTAGCTTTATTTGTTTCTTCCCTCCCACCCCCACCCCACAACTGACACACATAACCTGTGTGGCCTGTGGGGGCCAGCTCTGTGAGTCTTGTTCAGTCGGTCCTCAGGTTCAGGGCCCAGCACAAATAGAGCTGGTGGAAGGCACTGCCTTGTCATGCCCCATCCTGTTATCTACACCCCCAGGGGTATAGTGAGTGTGTGTAAACTGACTCTTCGTGAAAAATTTTAACAATGAAAAAATGTAGGGCGCCTGGGTGGCTCAGTCGTTAAGCATCTGCCTTTGGCTCAGGTCATGATCTCAGGGTCCTGGGATCGAGCCCCGCATTGGGCTCCCTGCTCAGTGGGAAGCCTGCTTCTCCCTCTCCCACTCCCCCTGCTTGTGTTCCCTCTCTCACTGTGTCTCTCTCTGTCAAAAAATAAATAAAATCTTAAAAAAAAAAAAAACAATGAAAAAACGTGTAGCATCTGCTAGTTTCCATGGTGTGAATACTCCCACTGTGGCAGACTTCAGGCCATGAGTGTGAGGTCACTTCACATAGAGGAGGAAAGAGATGCGTGCCACATGAACCAGCTTCGGCTCAGCGGGGCCTGCATTCTTACCTTCCGCCTCACAATAACGGCCCCTCTTGCTTCAGTGACAAAATAGAAGCCCCTTCGCATCTTTTCTCCCCAGAGTGGCCATAACCATCTTTGGTTTTTTTTTTTAACTTCTAAAAATCTTTTTTACTGGAACGTGGTGAACATACTTCATAGTGTGCATAGCATGAGCATACAGCGCAATGAATTTTTTTTTTACCAGGCTCCATGGCCAGCATGGAACCCAATGCAGGGCTCAACTTGGGACTCAAACTCACGACCCTGAGACCAAGACCGGAGCTGAGGTCAAGAGTCGGAAGCTTAACTGACTGAGTCACCCAGGTGCCCCCCAGTGCAATGAATGTTCATAATGAATATTCCCGTGTTACCAGCACCAGATCAAGGATAGAATCCCAGCCCCCAGAGACCCCCCCATGTTCACTTCCAGCCACTACCCCCTTGCTCAAGGATAACCATTATCCTAATTTCCATGGTCACAGAATATTTTTGCCTATTCTAGAACCTCATATAAATGGAATCCGGCAATGTTTCTTCTTCTGTATTTGCTTCTTTTTTTAAAAAAAAAAAAAGATTTTATTTACTTATTTGACAGAGAGAGAGCACAAGAAGGGGGAGCAACAGAGGGAGAGGAAAAGGCAGACTCCCCACTGAGTAGGGAGCCTGACGAGGGGCCCCGATCCCAGGACTCTGATATCCTGACCTGAGCCAAAGGCAGACGTTTAACCAACTGAGCCACCCAGGTGCCTCGTATTCCCTTTTTTTCTCCAATACTGTTTGTGAGATTCATCTGTGTTGTTTCAGGTGGCAATGGATTGCTCTTTTTCGCCGCTGCATAGTATCCCATTGTTGGACCATACCATAATTAGTCTGTCTGCTCTACTCTTATAGGCATTTGGGTCATTTCCAGTTTGGGATGGTTTACCAGGGAGCGGAATTGCTCCATCATGGACGAGTGGATAGTCAGCTTTCGTAGATGTAATGAAACAGTTTTCCAAAATATTGTCATCCACCCTCCCACTGCCAGTGTGTGGGATTCAAGCGGCCGAGCCATCTCCTTAAAATGTACATCAGACCAAAAGCCTTTAACGATTCCTTGTGGCTTTTAGAATCAAGACCAAAGTAACCGCCATGACCTTTGGCCTCTGCTGGCCTCCTCCACCCTGGCTGTCTGCTGTTCTTCCTTCCTCCTGGCTCCCAGTCACGTTTCCCGACTGTGCCCCGAGCTGGCTTATCTTGGGGCCTTCCACTCACTGTAGTCTGTCCCCAGAAGGCTGCCCTTCCTCAGGGCTCACCAGCTACCTTCTCTGTGCCCATAACTCAAATCAAGTGAAATGTCTGGAAGACACCTTTCCCGACTTCCCTCCTGATCTAAATTAGCTCCCTGGGTTATTCCTGTAGCTTCCTGTTCTCTTGCTTCAAGGCATCTATCACAGTTTAATAATGACGAATTTGTGTCATTTGGCTATTTTTTTCATCTACGCCTGGGCATCAATCAGTGTTCTATTCCCTAACTGGGCTTGCAGGTGTATGGGTGCTTGGTTTGTGAAATTATACATTTAAAAATATACTGAACACACATATAGCCCTTTGGCCCCTGTTAGGCACTGTTCTAGGCATTTTTCAAATATTAATGTATTTAATTGAAATGAATTACTTTCACTTTTCAAATGTTAGTGAAAATTCATTTCAACTTTCAAATGTTAATTTATTTCGTTGGATCCTCAATACAGCCGAGGCACTTATTATCCTATTGATAGATAAGAATATAGGGGTACAGAAACACCATTCCCCCCAACCTCTTCAGAGGCTCGGAATCACCCCTTCATCCTCCACCTCTGACCATCTGATGCAGGAGGAGAAGGGGTAGTGGAGGATTTAGCAGGATAATTTAGGGTCTTGTGCTGGAGGTAGAACAGTCATTTCCTCTGTATCCCCTTGGCCAGAACTCAGCCACATGAGCCTGCCAAGCTATGAGGGAGGCTGGAAATGCAGTCTTCCTGTGTGTACAGGAAGAGGAAATGGGTTTGATGAGACCGTGGCTTTGTGGTCACCATATTCCATGAGTGCCTACTAAGTTCCAGGTACTTTATCCATGTTGTGCTGTTCAGTGCTGCAAAGAGAGAGAGGGGGAGGGAGGGAGGAAGGAAGGAAGGAAAAATAAAGGAACAAATACATAGTAATAAACTTTTTAAAAATAAAATTTTAAATTAGTAAACATTTTTTAGGGGTGCCTGGGTGGCTCAGCCAGTTGCATGTCTGACTCTTGATTTTGGCTCAGCTCATGATCTCAGGGTCATTAGATCGAGCCCCACGCCAGGTTCTGCACTCAGCAGGAGTCCCCTCCCTTGACCCCTCCCCCTTCTCTCTCTTTCTCTCTCTAAAATAAAAAAATTTTAAAAATCTTTAAAAAATAAATTAGTAAAGGGGCGCCTGGGTGGCTCAGTTGGTTAAGCGACTGCCTTTGGCTCAGGTCATGACCCTGGAGTCCCGGGATGGAGTCCCACGTCAGGCTCCCTGCTCAGCAGGGAGTCTGCCTCTCTCTCTGACCCTCCCCCCTCTCATGCTCTCTATCTCATTCTCTCTCTCAAATAAATAAATAAATAAAATCTTTAAAAAAAAAATAAATAAGTAAAAATTGTTTAAAATTTTAAATAGAAAAATTTTGAAATAAAGTATAATAAATAAAGTGATCACACGACATGTATGCATGGAGAGGGGGTATGGGATATGGAGTGGGGATGCCCTGTCGCTCTTTATGGGGCCAATAGTCCCGGATGGCAGAGCCCATTCCCAGATGAAGCAGATTCAGCCAGCGGGGTGAAATACCAACTACTCCCTGGAATCCATTCTCCTCTTTCCTTTGGGTATTAGAGTCTTCTCAGTTTAGCTGGGCACATGGCTCCCCTGTTAGAGACTACATAACCCAGTCTCCCTTGCATCTAAGTGTGGCCATATGACTAAGTTCTGGCCAATGAGGTATGAGCATCAGTGATGTGTGCAACTTCTGGGTACGTCCTTCAAAGAAAGCTTTTGCCTTCCACTTCCTTTTCCCTGATTCTCCTCAAAACTCCAGAAGGAATCCATCAGTGATTGGATGGCAAAACTGTCCCACCAGGCCTGGACCTAGGCTAACCTCTGGACACCTGAGCAAAAAACAAACCCTCATCTTGTTATAGCCACTGAAATTTTGGGCCTCTTTGTCACAGCATCATAGCTTGTGCAGGACAAAATGCAATATCAGCTCTCTCCAGGCTAACTGCTTGGTTGCTGACCTAGCTCCTCCATTCCTGTCACCACAGTACCTCCCTCCCTCTTGTGACTCTGATGTCCTGCACAAATCTTCCTAGGTTGTGTCCTGAGTAAACACCAGTATGTGAGAGATGAGAGTCAGATAGAGAGGTTATGTTCAGACTTCATTTGTTCAAGATCCTAATGCTCTGGGCTTACTGAACCTTCTGTTTCAATCACCAGCCTACAGAGTCTAGGCTCATAGAAGTCTGATGTTTTTGTTTCCCTGGCATCCCTTTTCTTTTCTACAGGTTTCCTTGGAGGAACCACCTTTAATCCCCTTTTGGTCAACGTGGAACCCCATGGCAGGGTCAAAGCCCCCTTACTGAAGGTGAGCATATAGTCCAAGATAGGCCAGTTAGAACATTTCCCCCTTCCTGGTTGGCTAAGGGATGGACCTATTCAAGATAGTAGATGAGAGACAATCCTTAGACTTTTGCTGCAATTGTTGGGACAGAGGTATTTTCTGTCTGCCAGGGTTGCTAAGTTGTTGGGTTGTAAGTCAGGAATGCATGGGACCATCTTGCCGCTACTTGTTGAGAGCTGGCCTGAGAGAGAGGCTAACACAGAGGAAATATGAATTAGGAAATGGATGGAACCAGACTCCTGGTGACATCATCAAGCACCTGGATCCAGCCATGCCTGAAGTCATACCGCTGTTGTACTTTTTCAGTGGTATGAGCCAATGTCTTCTCTTTTTGAATAAGTTATGGCAACTAAGGGTTTTCTTACGTGCAAACAAAAAAAATGTTCTGGCAGCTGCAAAGACTTCACCTCTGACCTCACCCAAGGGTGATAGCCCAGTGTTTACTCCATTAGAATGATCCTCCTCCTCCCACTCCAGATCTTTCCTTCTATAAAGGAAGAAGAAAAGCCCCACTCAAGCGAACTTAAACAATAATAATAGTCACCATCTTACAGAGCAATAAGTTCAGAGTCAGGGCAGCTCTTGGGTTGATTAATTCAGTGACCCAATGGTGTCATCGATTCAGGTTCCTTCTGCCCTCCCCACATCTTAGCTTTGTCCTAAGGCAGGCTCTCTTCATGGTCCAAAGACAGATTCTAGAACTCCAGGTGTCATGTGCAGAAAATAACAGATTCCAGCAGCAGAAGAGACCATCTCTTAAACATGTTTCTTTTCAAGAGGAAGGAGCCCTTTCCTGGTTCTCCCTAACCTGAAATCTGTCACGGGCTGTCTTGGTTTGGGGTTCCTCCAGAAGCACGCTCAGAGACACAACTCGAGGGCAAGCGGTTTATCTGGGGAGTAAATCCAGGAAACACTGGTGGGGACAAGGGAAATGATATAGGAAAAGGAGGGCAACGGATGCAAGGTGTAAATAAGCAGGGATTGCCAAGGGCACCTGGGGTCCAATTCCACTGGGATACGCTGCAGAGACTATGTGGACACATACGTCTGAGATGTCCCACCCAAGTGGAGTGGGACCTGCAAATGGATCCTCTGGTTCCAGTCTATCATAGACTGAGGGCTGCTCCCAGGGTCACTTCCGACCTGTCCCCCATGTGGATCAGGAGAAAACCCCCAGGTAGAGAGCTGCAGGTGATTAAGAATGCTGTCAGCACACACGTGCCCAGCGGTCAGCAAACTCTGTAAAGGTCCCAGATATAAGTGTTTTTTAGCTTCTCAGGTGGGACAGTCTGTGTTGCAACTAGTCAACTCTGCCCTTCTAGTACAAAAAGCAGCCTGAAGAAGAGATGTAAACAAATAAGCATGGTTGTACACCGATAAACTTTATTTACAAAGACAGGTGGCAAGGCGTACTTTGCCCACCCCCGGGCTGGAACAGCCAGCACTGAGTGGATACAGCAGGATGCCCACAACTTCAGGTGGCATGCCCCAGCCAATCATCAGTGAGGGGAAGGGAACGCCCGATGGATCTGGACCAATCAGGGCCCACCTTCTGAAGCACATGACAACTCACATTGCAAATGGATTGGCCGCTACATCTTCCTAGATTGTCGAGGGTCAGGGGCATTCAAGGCCAGGAGGAGATGCCAAGTGGTCCCAGGGTGGAGGCCCACAGAGTGGGCACCGAGCTCTGAGATTTGGTTTGGTTTTTTTCTGCATGGACGGTTGATGCAGGAGGAGAAGGCTCCTGCAGGCTCCGGAGCAGGAGCCTGAAACTCTCACCCTGACCCAGACACAGGCCTGTCCATCCCACTCAGGTGGGGCAGACCAGACACTGGGTCCATGTGGGTTTCCCAAGGCACAGAGGAGCTGGAAAAGAGGGAGAGGAATTGGAGTGTGGTCTTCCATCTCATTAGCTCAGGTCCAGGACTTCCAGGCGGAGCCTTCCAGACAAATCCTTTCTTCCTCTGAAAGCACATCTTCCAATATCTGCAGTCATTAAGCAGAATGAGGCGGGTCTGGATGTGCCGATTTGGGGAGGGTATCCAAGCTATATAATTAACTGGAGAAAAAGCAAGTGTGGAACAGTGCGTCTGCAATGATCCCCATTTGTGAAAGGCAGAGGATATTCATGCAGATGCTGGAGTGTGAATACAAAACATCAGGGTGGATACACCGGGCAGGTCTTAGCAGGGCTACATGGAGGCCAAAGGAGGAGCGGCACGGAGAGGGACTCAACTCAACGTGCTCTCCCTTTGACGGGGCTTGCATTCTTTTCATTTAATCACGAGCGTGTATTGCCTCTCTGCAAAAAGAAATTCTACTCATTCTCCCACCCACTCATGCTTTGTTGCTGTAGAGTTGGGAAGGAGGTTAAAGAGGGCATTCCATGAGCTGGGTCTCCCCCTGAGCAGACCCTAAGACAGGGATTTAGATGCAAGCATTTAATCTGCAAGGTGATTCCAAGAAACACAGTAGGGAAGGATGGGGAGTGCGGCAGGAAAGGGAAGACAACCAGTACAGAGTGTGTTCTTGAGCAGGTTCCCAATGTGGTAACTGGGATGCAGTTCCTCTGGGGACATCCAGGAGGCAGCAGAGAGCACATACTTCAGAGTCAGCTCCCCAGTGTGGGGAGAGAGCTGGAGTATTTACCCTCCAAAATTCTGTCTCTTGTTGATGATGGTCACTCCTGGAGTGTCCGCCCCCAGCACTTCCTGCCTGCAGACCCCACATGCTTGTATACAAGCCCCAGGCAGAGAGACGTAGGGGTGTATGCGCCAAGGAGGCATAGAAATAGTACCAACCATACTTGCTTTACTGTAATAGAAAACAAGAGTTTGGGCTTGAGCAGATGTGATGGTTGGATTTGATGTCAACTTGGCTGGGTCATGGTGCCCAGACATTTGGTCAAACGTTATTTGAGAAATTTCTGAGACAGTGTTTTTTGGGGGTGAGATTAGCATTGAAATCAGTGGGCTTTGAGGAAAGCAGTTTACCCTCCATTGTGTGGGTGGGCCTTATCCAATCAGGTGAAGGCCTCCAGAGAACAAAGACTGCTGTCCCCGAGCAAGAAGGAGTTCTGCCAGCAGACTGCCTTTGGACTCTCCTGCCTTCTGGCCAACTCTGCAGATTTGGGACTTGCCAGCCTCCACAGCTGCAAAAGGCAATTTCTTAAAATAAACCTTCCTCTCCGTATACATATGAGAGAAGTCTCCTTTGTGAGTGACTTGCTTAAGTTTAAAACAAAGGAAAGTCAAGTTTGTAAATAAAGGGGAGCACCTCTGCGATGGCGCTCGGCAACTCTGTGTGTGTCTCTATGAGCCAGACTGGCAAAGGCTTGAGCTGCAGCAAATCAGGTCCCTTTTGTTTCGTGGTTGTCTTTTTGCTTTTTTTTGAGTGTGGGATACGGGCCTCAGGGGTCTCCTTCTTTTGCTTTTCATGTAAGTAGCTGTTGGAATTTAAAAGGAGTTGGTTGTGTTTTTTGCCCTCACACCCATTCCCCGTCATTCCTGATCTGCTACTGTAGAGTATGGGTCGAAATAGTCTAGATGTAGGCCTCCCAACCTCCCCACCCCTTTCTCTCTCCGTGCTCTCTCTCTTGCTCTGTCATCTGCTGGCTGGACAGAGAGGGTCCCCCCGAGGGCTCTGAGGCACTGGAGGAGGTGACACCACGGCACAGAGGGTGGCTGGTTTCCAAGCGGAGCAGAGCTACGTACCATGTCAGTGAGAAATAAGTCTTTGGTGTATTAAGCCACGGGGCTTGGGGATTGCTTGTCACGGCCACTGGGGTGTACTGATTCTGACTAATATATCATTTGAACTTGCTTAATCCTCCAAAACAGCCCTCTGAGATAGGTTCGATTGTTATCCCTGATCTATAGATGAAGAAATGAGGCACAGAGAGGGCCAGCCACATACCCAATGTCACACAGGAAGTGAGAAAGTGAGAATTCTAACCCAGACCAGTTGCCTTCACAGCCCACTCTGACCCTCCGTGGTCACGTGCCAGAAGGTACGGCTCAGGGCAAAGACATTTCCCCTCCCTGGGCCCTGAAGTCCCTCCCCTACACTGGATTTCCTGTTCCCATGTGTGTGGGGGGCGGGGGGGTGCAGTTGCAGACCCAGCCTTGAGCCTTAGTATGTCTTCCCTCTTCTATTAGGGAGGGCTCAGGTGTGGCTTGACCTGCCCCTCTTCTTCTCAGAGAAGCCCACCCTGAGATGATATATGAGGGACTTGGTACAGTGCCAGCACCTAAGCACCTAATAAATTCTCAATAAATGTTTGAGATTATTATCGTGGACAGTGGTGGGCACTGGCCAAGAAGCAGCTCAGCTCAATGGCTAAGCCAGACAGGCTGGGTTCAAATCCCACCTCCACCATTTGCTAGCTGTGTGACCTTGAGTAAGTCACTCCACCTCTTTGTGCTTGAGTTTCCCCATCCATAAAATGGAACTAACAATGCTATCAATTTCATCGGGTTATTGCAAGGATGGAGATATAAATAAGATGCTCCAACAGTCCCTGCCACTGATGTTAGGTTTTACTATTGTTCTAACGCTTTCCCCTATTGGGTCTCATCTCCCAGGTCCCTAGAACAGCTGGTTCTCTGACCGGAGCCTCCCCAGAATGCCCACTACCTGCGAGACTCCCCTGCCTTCCCCCTTCCCTGGCTCCTGGCTGCTCCCCCGTGCCATCGCCTCCCCTCTCATTTGCCCCTCAGCCCCAGGGTGACCAGAACCCCTGCCTCGTGGGACAGCTTTCTAGCACTTTCCCCTTTTTAAGAGATTGACTGCAATTTCTATAATAACATCACATTAGCTAGAAATTAATGTCCTCATTAAGACAGCAATTAGGCACATTAGCGCGGCAATAAAAGAGAAGCTTATGAAATAATTGCTGGTTCCAAAACGCCTTTAATTTAGTGTTTTATATTGCACCGTGTTATTAATTTTTTCCCTCGGCAGAAGATAATAAGAGAAACATTTGAATTGTGGGAAGGTTTAAAATAAAAAAAAAATTTTAAAGGCAAGTGATGTTGATGCCTTTAGACAGATAATCTTTCTTCTCCCCAAAGCCCCCAGCGATTCCCGAATCCATCGGATGATGGCCGGTGATGGGGTGGGCGGAGGCCAAGCCTGGAGTCCAGAGGAGGCTGGAGCCAGGCAGTCTTTGATCCCAGAAGCAAGAGGAGTGATGCCAGGTTTCTTTGCTCTGGAAAACAAATACCTGTTTGTTTGATTTTTTTCCCAATGGTTTCCATCTCCAGAATTCAAGTACTTTTAGCAAATGTTTCCTTGGTATGGAAGTAGCTCTATTGCTAGCGTCAGGAGGTTCCCAGCCTGGTGAAGGAGACGGATGTATAAATGAGAAAATGCCCCGATAGACTGGGAACGGCGCTATTTTGCAACCAGTAATGAAATCATGGATCTGGGACACGCTCATGCATGGACGGTGAAATCACCAGGGAAAGGGCTGATGAGGAGTATATTGGTGGAAGTTTCTTTTGCCCCCATCTGAAGCCCCAGGTCAACCTTAGCATCCCTAAATGTGGCACAGCTGGACACGAGTGGCTCCTGGGGGGAGCAGCAGAAGTACCCAGCACCACTGAGTGTCTTTGTCCCAAATCTAGAATCTTCCCTTAGCTGTCTTGGGTTGGGTTCCTTCCAGAAGCAGACCCTGAGACAAGGGTTTGAGAGCAGATGCAGTTTATTTGGGAGGTGGGAAGCATGGGGAGGGGCCTGGGGAAGTGAGACAAGGAAGGGAAGGAGACAGTTTCAGGTAGTGGTAAGTGCCGTGAGTAACCACAAAAATTAGAGGAAGGAGTTGATAAGGCGCCATAAGGCGGCATGCCTGTCTGAGGTAGGGATGGCCTCTTAAAGGAGGAGACACGTGAGCGGGGACATATGAGGCGAGGGAGGGACCCACGTGAAGATCTAGGGGAGGAAGTTTCAGGCGGGGGCGTGGGTAACAGGCACAAAGGCTGGAAGTGGGTACAAGCTTGGGAGGGTGTGAGGATCATCTGATGTGGCTGAAGGAAGTGAGAGTAGGAGAGTGAAGGGAATGTGGCTAGAGATCAGGAAATGAAGGAATAGGAAAGAATTTGTACAAAAGGGAAGGAGATGATAACCAAATCCAGGCCTGTTAGAACTGAGTCCAGTTCTGTGAGGAAGGACAAGTTACACCTAATGGACCCATGTGCCAGTCAGACCCTGTGTCAGTTACCTATTGCCCCTTATGCTGCGTAACAAACAGCCCCCAAGTCCCGTGGCTTTAGCCAATCAGCCTTAATTATGGCCCCACTGTCTACGGATCAGCACGACAGTTCTGATTCTGTCTTCGCTGGGCTCCTGCATGAGTCTTTGGTCAGCTGTGGGTCTGTGAGGGACTCTTTATCCACCCAGGTTGGGCTCTGTCACATGTTTGGGGCTCGGCTGACCATATGTTGGTCTGGGATGGCTTCAGCTGGGACGACAGGGCTGTCCCCTTGATGTCCCTCATCCTTCTGCAGGCTAGCCTGGGCTTTCATCAGGTGACAGAGGCAGGGTTTCCGGTGAGCAGAAACACGCAGCAGCTTCTGAGCCCCAGATTCAGGACCACTGGGGCACTTCTGTTGCATTGGATTGGCCAAAGCAGGTCACAAGGCTAGCCCAGATTCGAGGGGTACAGAAATAGGCCCCACCTCCTGATGGCAGGACCTACTCAGTGCTGAGGCACAGAGTATGGATGGTGAGGGCATCGAGCTGGGTCTGTCTGGCAGTCATTCTACACCAGCTCTTTTACTTCTTTGGGACTTTTGATAATCACTTCCTGTCCCTCTCTGGTTACCCCCAAGGCATTCTAAGGTCCTTGACTCCAGCTCTGGCCCCTCTAGAATTCCTCCTGCCCATGTTTGCTCTCTTCAGGTCTCAGAGGACCTGTAGCTTGTACTGTCCAAAACCTCAAATTTCTGATGAGGCTTGCCTTCCTCCTCTGCTTTGGGGTGTGACTGGAACTGAAATTTGTTATTGAAATAGTTGGCTCTCTTTATAGTGAACCGAGAGTCGGTGTCAGCTACAGCAGGGCAGAGGTTAGTCCATAAGGTGCCCCTGGGCAAAGGAGAAAGGGGCACTCACAGCATGGCTTGAGCTCACTCTGTGTCCCCTTGTGCAGTGTCCAACATGCCCAACCATCCCAGTCTACCCTGATTATGGGATTGGAGAGGAAGAGGGAAGAAAAAAGAAAGGGAAAGGAATTCCACTGGGATCCAGGGCATCATTTAACCTTAGCACTCCGGCCAGATGAAGAACCTTCCTCAAATGGATGAGGGACCCAGTGGGGAGCTGCAGCCCAGCAAGCCAGGATGGGCACCCAGACCGGCAGCCTAATATCTTGTGGACTGAGGCTGGACCAGGCCCTGTGGAGGAGGAGGATCAGAAGTGGAAATAAGACGGTATGAAAGTCCCAATTGAACCCACCCATCTACTTCCCTACCCCCCATCCTGTATCCTTAGGAAATAAAGTGCAGCTGGGTTCTGGGTTGCCATAGTGACTGCCACAAAGAATTTGGGGGGGGGGGAAACACCCTGGGGGATGAAGAAGCAATTTGGGCTCTCAGCTCTGGGCCGGAAGGGGGGGGGGGGAGGAGACTGGGATTAGAATCTCCTGGGAAGAAAAAGCTGAGAGAGCTTTGCCAGGGTAGGTGGTGTCAGGGAGCCTGGAACCTTCTGTGTCGCCCCCCCCGCCCCCCCGCTTCCCACCAGCTACCGGAAGGGAGAATGGGTGGAGGCAACCCCAGCTCTGGTGTAGAGGCTTCCAAATCTAAGCCCCCACTTCCAAGGCCTGCCTGGGAAGCTCCCTACCAAGTGTCTGTGGGGGCGTGGCCTCCATATGGATTTTTTTTTTTTTTAAATTTCCAATTCCACCTTGGGACCAGTGCTGGCTAGGGGATCACACGGGCCTGACACCCCTCAAATTATCCCTCCAACTCAGGGAAGGGCCCTGTCTCACTGCCCAGCCGCTCCCCCTCAGCCTTCAGGCTGTGATGGAAAGGTCTACATATGCTGGGGTACAGGGAGGAGGGTGGATTTAAACCCCCAGAGGGACCCTGCAGCCCGCTTTTCCTCCCTCTGGCTTTTCTAAACCTCCAAGAAAGCAGAGAAGGCACAGTGTGGTGGCAGCTGCGTGCTTTTTTTTTTTTAATCTGTTAATAAAACGCAAGTGAATCAAATCCGCTCCAAGGGAAAGGGTGGGGGGCGGCCAGGCAGGGGCCATGGTGTTTGCAGAAGTTGGAAATTTAATAAGAAGGGAAAATAAAAATAGCCACTGTGCTGGAGACACAGAGAGAGGGTTGGGAGAAGTCGGCGGGTGTGGGACTCCAGGCTGAGTGGAGACCCTGCAGAGGAGGGATGGGGGAGGGGCTGTGGAGCATGAGGGTCCCCAGAGTCTAGAGAGGCAAGGAAGGCCTGGCCAGGGGCAACAGGAAGGAGGGGGCTTGGAGCACCACCCAGAGTGGCCCGATTCCCTGGCAGATCTTCCGCAGGGGTAAGCAGGCCATAGAGGTCAGGGATTGGCAGTCTGAAAGCCTAGGTGAGGAGGCGCAGCTCCTGGCTACTTGATCTTTGAGCTGGTGGGGATGCGCATGGTACCATCAGAGCTGCCATGAACAGCTGTGCCGGTTGCTCATTGCACAAGAGTGCCAGACAGAAGCCAGAGCAAGGGCTGATGTCCTCTGTTCCCCTCACCACACCCTTCATTGGCCCAGAGGAAAGGGTGCCTTTTAAGGATCCACAAAAAAGGTGGAAACAACCCAAATGTCCATCAACAGATGAATGGATGAGCAAATGTGCTCCATCCATACATTGGACTATTATCTGGCCCTAAAAAGGAGTGCTACTGCTATAGCACATGCTACAATGTGCCTGAAACTTGAAAACACTATGCTCAAAGAAGCCAGACACAAAAGATCACACATGATGCCTTTTACATGAAATGTCCAGAATAAGTAAATGCATGGAGACAGAAAGCAGATTGGTGGTTGCCAGAGGCCGGGGGGACAGGGAAAACTGCGGAGTGACTTAATGGGTACACGTTTCCTTTTGGGGTGATGGGAATGTTCTGGAACCAGGTAGAGGTGATGGCTGCACAACATTGTGAAGGTACTTAATGTCATTGAAGTGTATACTTCAACATGGTTGATTTTATGTTAGGTGAATTTCACCTCAAAAAAGGAAGGAAGGAAGGAAGGAAGAAAAGAAGGGAGGGAGGAAGGAAAATAGATCCACATAAAGATGATGGAAGACCAGCTGGGTCCCTGCACAGGACTGATCACACCCCCTGTACCCCTCAAAAGCCCAGGATTGCTGACAGGCCCAGAGCAGAGCAGCCTTGGAATGCATTCATTCACTCAACAAATATTTACTGAGCGTTTACTTCATGCCAGCTACTGTGTGGCGTGGTGAAGGAATACACCCTTGCCCTGGGGCTGACGCTCCAGTGGGATGGACAGACAGACCCAGCAAAAACGGCGAACAGCGCATTAGGTGGCCGCGCATGCGCGCTGTGGAAGCAATAATACCGGATGCCTGGGGCCTACAGGGGCACCGCATGCAAGTTTAACTGGGTGACCTCACGGAGGAGGGCACTTGTGAACCAAGCTCTGAAGCAGGCAAAGAGCAGGCACGTGGCACGTGGCCCCGAAGAGCATTCCAGGCAGAGGGAACAGCCAGTGCAAAGCATTGAGCCTTGTTATCTGAAATGAGTACCACTAAATGTGGGGTGCTCAGCAGTAGTGAAGGTTCTGCTGGAGGCTTTTTAAAAAATTTCCAGTTCTGACTTGGATGAGGCACCGGCTGGAAGATGGTACAGCCACGATCCCCATAAACGCGCCCACCCCCAACCCGCAGCCAAAAGTTTTGGATTTCGTTTTTTGTTTTTTTTTTTAAGATTTTATATATTGGGTGCCTGGGCGGCTCAGTTGGTTAAGTGACTGCCTTCAGCTCAGGTCACGATCCCGGAGTCCCGGAATCGAGTCCCACATCAGGCTCCCTTGCTCAGCAGGGAGTCTGCCTCTCCCTCTGACCCTCCCCCTCTCATGCTCTCTCTCTGTCTCATTCTTTCTCTCTCAAATAAATAAATAAAATCTTAAAAAAAAATTGGGGGGCACCTGGGTGGCTCAGTCGTTAAGCGTCTGCCTTCGGCTCAGGTCATGATCCCAGGGTCCTGGGATCGAGCCCCACATCTGGCTCCCTGCTCCGCGGGAAGCCTGCTTCTCCCTCTCCTACTCCCCCTGCTTGTGTTCCGTCTCGTGCTGTCTCTCTCTCTCTCTGTCAAATAAATAAATAAAATCTTTAAAAAATTTTTTTGATTTATTTTCTTGTCAGAGAGAGCACACAAGCAGGGAGAGCAAGGAGCTCCATACGGAACTCGATCTCAGGACCCTGGGATCATGACCTGAGTCAAACGCAGGCATTTAACCCACTAAGCCACTCAGGTGTCCCAAGTCTTGGATTTCTATCAGCAGTAGATGATCCCCAGTGAATGCTAGGAGCGGGACAGCAATCATAGCAACAAATCCTATAAAGGACTTCTTATGTGCCAGATACTACCATCATATTCACTCATGTAATCCTCACAGTAAACCGAAAATGATGTTACCTCTGGTGCCTGGCTGGCTCAGTTGGTAGAGTGTGGGACTCCTGATCTCAAGGTTGTAAGTTCCAGCCCCGGGCTGGATGCAGAGATTACTTTTTAAAAAAATCTTTTTTAAAAGGGTTATTATCTCTCTTTTCCAGGTGGGGAAACTGAGGCACAGAGAGATGAAGTGGTTTGCCCAGGTTGGCAAGAGAACCCAGGACGGCTTTCCGTGGATCCAGGTGAGCAGGGCCTGTGAGTTTCTTCCGAGGCCCCACCCTGCAGGGTCCTGGAGGCCTCCAGGCTTGTGTCTGAGGCCCAGCAGCCCAGCTGGCACAGGGTCCCAGGTGCGAGGGAGTCGGCAGTGACGGGTGATTCATGGTTTAATAGCTTGAGCTAGGACCAGGGCCCTCCTCACCCACACCGCTGCTGCGGCCCCCCCGGCAAGAGGCAGAGATGGGATAATTCGGTTACCATAAGGACAATGAAAATTCCAGAGAGAGAGAGAGATGCACAGACCAGGGGAGAAATGGGAGCTGGTCTGGCTGGGCTCGGATGGGAGGGAGGAGGCAGCTTCCCAGTCCTGTAGGTGGCAGCGGGGGAGGGGAGTGCAGGGCGCTGGCAGCCTCAGCCCCTCCTCAGCCTCAGATGACTTCCTGTCTTGAGAATGGAGAGGCCGAATGGCAGGAGTGAGAGGCCACAGGGCACAGTCCAGGCCTCAGAGGAGAGGGAAGCATGTGGCCGACGCCTGAAGTGTGTGTTTGGGGGGGCAGGGGAGGGAGCCGGGGGAGGAGGGGCTGGTGGAGCAGGGGGCCGGAGAGGACTGGGGGAGCTAGGTACCCAGGTCCGAAGCCTCCTGTCATCCTTGACTTGATTCCTCTCTCTCTCTCTTTTTCTTTCTCTCCACTCACGTCCAAACCTTGGACTTCACTTCTCCCACCTCCATGGCCCCGCCTGGTCCAGACCAGCATCGCCCACCTGGACCTGCACCTGCAGCCGCCTCCACCCTGGCCCCGGGGGCAGCCTGGCCTCACCTGGAGGTCTATTCCCCCTCGGCCCCCAGGGGGCGCTAGTGAACAGCTGAGCCGGGTGTGCCCCTCTTGGGCTCAGAACTCAGCTGGCTCCCACCTTGGACTGGTTTCTTGTTGCCGCCCTCACGAATTCCCACAACACACGTGTATCATCTCAGGTTCTGGAGACCAGAGTCTGCTTTAGGTCTCCCTGGGCTAAGATGTCAGCTGACCGCCAGGCTCTAGGGAAGGAGCCCTCACCTCATTTAGGTGCTGGCAGAATTTAGCTCCTTGGGGTTGTAGCCCAAGAAAATGTAGCCCATTTTCTTGCTGGATGTCAGCTGAAACGGTGGCCTGCACTCATTGGCTTGTGGCCTCTCCCACCACCTTCAAAGCCAGTGGGGATTGTCCTCATATGGCATCTCTCTGACCCCCTTTCTGCCTCCTTCTCCTGCATTTAAGGATTTGTGTTATTAGATGCGGCCCACCCCATCATCAGGATAATCTCACTGTCTGAAGATCCTTACAACCTAACCACATCTGCAAAGTCCCTTTTGCCGTGTGAGGGAACATAATCACGAGTGCTGGGGATTAGGACGTAGACATCTTTGGGGGGTCATTCCGTATACCAACCTCCTCACTCAGCAAAACCCCAAGTCCTCCATCACCTCCCTGCCCTTGTCTCCCCACTTTCTTCCCCTCCTTCCCTCCTGCCACATGGGCCTCCTCACTAGGCACATTCCTGCCTCAGGGCCTTTGCACAGGCTATTTCCTGGGCCTGGATTATCTCCTCCCAGATATCTGCAAGCCTCCTCCCTCACCTCCTCCAAGTCTCCCTTCCCGTGTCCCTTCCCCAGGAAGCCCTTCTCTGACACCCTCCATCTCCCCCATTTACAACCACCACAAACCGCCATTACCCCCATTCTTTTTCCCCATTGCACTCACTGCCCTGGGATATACCAAAGATATTTACTCACTTATCTTATCTCTTGTCTGCCTCTCCCACCCAAATGTCAGCTCCACCAGGGAGTTCCCTTGTCTCTGCTGTTCTCTCCTGACTCCACAGCACCTCCCCAACCCCTGCCCCTGGCACCCAGCAGTTGCTCGATAAATGTTTGTGGAATGGAATGGAGGGCAGGCAGGGCCCCAGTGTGAAGGAGGACCCAGGGCCCAAGGGAAGGCAGGAGAGAGGTCAGTGTGAGGGGGGAGAGCGAAAGACCTTCTAGAAGAATCCTGGAGTCAAGAGGACAGTGAGGAAAATGAACCGGCATGGAGCCCGTCTTACTCATGGGGTGGGATCAAATGCAGTTCTTGTTTGGCTTCCTGCTGCTCCTTACCGTGCTTTCACGGGGGGTGGTGGCAGGGGTGTTAACTGGATAAACTCTTAGCTTCCTGACTGTTCCACGCATCTCAGATCACAGATGCTCTTGTGGTTGCCTTAAGTCACAAGGCAGCTTAGGCAAGATTCAAGAAAAGAATGTCCAGATCTGAGCTCAGATTGTGGTTTAGACTTAAATATTCTCCCCCTTCCCCAGGACCTGGTTCTGGGGGCCCGGAGTGGTGCAGGGGCCCATCCTTCCCTCCCTCCTTGCTCACCTTTCTTGTCACAGTTAAAGAAAACCAGAGCTGGACAAATGTTAAAGCAATGAAGATAAATTTTGTTTTTTAAAAACTATTGTAGTATGGGAAAAGAGAGCTCAGTGTAGAACCGGGCTCAGTTCTGATTTACAGCCAAGGAGCAGGGTCGGGGGCAGTGGATGGAAAATTACTAGCAGCAAACATCAGGAGGAAGGGAAGGTTCTAGCTCCACTGACTTAGCAGGATTCTTGCTAAAACTGGATTCTATAAGGAAGGACACAGAGAAGCCCAAGGTTGAGGACCAGTCAACGCTCAGGATCCGAGCTCAGGGAGGGAAGGGTGAGTGGGGGGCATCAAGTGGTGGTCCCCAAAAGGATAGGTCCCACGTCCTCACCCCTGGAACTTCTATTTGGAAAAAAGGTCTTTGCAGATGGGATTAAGTTAGGAATCCTGGGATGAGATCATCCTGGATCAGGTGGGAGAGTCTAAATCCAGTGATGAGTGTCTCTATAAGGGACAGAAAATGAGAGGATAGAGGCAGCCCTGGGGAAGAGAGGGGCAAACACAGAAATTACAGCAGTGCAGCCACAAGCCAGGGCGCACCTGGGGCCACTGGAACAGAAGGAAGCCAGGGAAGGTTCTACCCTAGAGCTCTTAGGGGCCTGGCCTGGCCCACACCTGCATTTCACATTCTGGCCCCCAGCACTGAGGGAGAATAAATTCCTACTGTGTTCCTTGAAGTTTGTGGTCCTTTGTTGTGGCAGCCCCAGGACACCAGGGGCAGCCAGTCCTGGTGGAACTGGCTGAGCAGGGGAGCAGGGGTCTGCCTTTCCTGGGCCTAGCAGGTGTTCAGGGCCAACTTTCCTTTTGTAAATGCTTTTAAGGAAACCTCTTACCCAGCCCCTGCCTCTCCCTTAGGACCTGCTCCCTGCTTAGCCTGACTCTCTCCCGCATTGAAACCAGTCACATGCTTGCAGTCGGAGTCCCAGCACCTCCTCCAGGAGGCCCTCCTGGATGTACCCTGTGTTTTGATCACAGAGCAGTCACCAACCCCTTTCTTCTGCCCTCCAGAGGCCATGAGGTCCCCAAAGTCCAGGCGACTCAGCAGATTCTCCAGGACATCCTGCTGATGTTTTTTCTTTCCTGGGCTTGAGGTGAGGAGGGCACTCTGCTCTGTCCCTTTTCTCTTGACGGGGAGAGCATGAAGGTCACAGCACAGCCTCCTCCAAAGAAATCCTCCTCATAAAATCCTCTCCAAACCTGCCTTCCCCGAGCCCTTTAGACCCTGGTCAAGGTGAGAGTCGTGAAACCCATTGTGAGCCATAGACTTTAGAAATCTTTGCTGTGGTCTGATGCCTCTCACTGGTCATCGTGTCTACTTATTTTGGGCCTGAATGAAAATGTCCATCTTAGCATCCTGTTACTCCAGTAATATCCAACTCTGGGAGCCACTGATGTTGCTCCCTGACTATTCCCAGCTCTCCACCTTCCAGGCACATGATGGGTGGCACTTCCTGGTTCCCCTGTGGTTGGCTGGAGCCATGTGATGAGTTCTGGCCAGTCAGCTGCAAGCAGAAGTGATGACGTTACTGCCAAGGTGGAGCATTTAATTGCTGATGCAAGACCCTCTGCTCTCTCTCTGCTGCAGTGACTAAGAACATTCCAGATAGCTGCCGCCTCATCAGCCTATATCCTGCCATGAGGATGACCCAAACAGAGGCCTCACGTGGTCCCAAATGGTCATGTAGCATGAGCAAGAAATAAACTTTTAAGTCACTGAGATGTTGGGGCCACCACAGCATGACCCAGAGTCTCAGCTGGTGTAATAGGATTCTACGGTGGCTGGAACAAATTACCGCAAATCTGATGGCTGAACACAACATTTATTTCCTTACAGTTCTGGAGGTCAGAAGTCTGAAATCAGTTTCACTAGACTGAAACTAGGGTGTCAGCAGGACCCTGCTCCTTTGGGAGGCTTTAGGGGAGAGTCATTTTACTTTTCCAGCTTCTAGAGCTGCAGTGCTGTGTTCCTTAGCTCGTGGCCCCTTCCTCCGTCTTCAAAGCCAGGAGTGTAGCGTCTTCTAACCTCCCTCTGCTTCTCCCTTTTAAGGACACTTATGATTGCATTTAGAGCCCTCCCAGATAATCCAGGATAATCTCCCATTTCAAGAGCGTTAACCTAATCCCTTCCGCAAAATCTCTTTTGCCATAGAAAGTCACATTCACAGGTTCCAGAGCTCAGGGACTAATATCTTTGGGGGGCCATTATTCAGCCTGCAACAGGGGGTTCACCTAGAAGCAAGGATTCAAAGGCAAATCATTTATTTGGGAAGTAATCCCAGGAAGGAGAGTAAGGAAATGAGGAAGAAAAGAATGGGCACATTGTTGAGATTAGTGCTGTGGGCAACTGGGGCTCTAACCCACAGGAGAATTCTGGGGGACATTGTAGAAGTGTGCAATAAATGATTAACCTCACCCAAAGAGAGGTCTGATCTTTGCCCTTTGCTCCTGGAGGTGACCTCTAAACCCTGGAATGTTTTGCTTGGTAAGAGTATCTTTGTTTACCTGGGGCCTTGGGCCAACCAGTCTAACAGTGTGATTTATGGTGGGGGCCTTGGGCCACCCACTGTCAGCTCAACCTCTGGATGGGCTGGAGACTGAGGTCAGCTATACGGATGGTCAACCATGTCTATATGACACAGACCCAATAAAAACTCTGGACACCAAGTCTGGGATGAGCATCCCAGTTTGGCAGTACACCATGAGTGTTGTCATGCATTGTTGCTGGAAGAAGTTAGAGCTGTTCACACAACTCCACTGGGAGGGGACACCTGGAAGCTCATGCCTGTTGTCTCCTGGATCCTGGCCCATACACCTCCTCCCTTGGTTGATTTTAATCTGTATCCTTTCCCTGTAATAAACCATAACGTGGAGTATGAGAGCTATCAGTGAGTCCTAGGGAATTGTTGAACCTGAGGTAGTCTTGGGAACCCCAAACTTGCTGTTGGAGGTCGAAGCGAGGGTGGTCTTGGGACTTTTACACCCTGCAAGAACACACCTCAGAGTTGTTCCACCCAAGGCATGAGGGATCTGGGGTGTTTATCCTTCAACTCTGATCTTTCATTTGCCAAAGCTGCTCCCGGGGGCATTAACTCCCAGGTGCTTTCTCCTGAGAAAAAGCCCTCAAGCAGAGAGATGCAAGTGCCGTGGTACTGTCACGGTAAATGTCATGGGGACATGTGCAGGGCACCCACCGTGTTTGCTTCATCGAGCCTGTCCTGACCGATACTCTGACATTTGCTGAGAGCTAGGCACTGTTCAAGCTCTTTATTTGTTTAAGGAGCCTCAAGATATTCTATGGTGTATTAATAAGCGTCCATTTTTCTGGTAAGGAAACTGAGACATGGAGAGGTTAAATCACTCAAACAGGGACATTGGGCTGCTTGGACTGCTGTAATAAAGTGCCACAGACGGGGTGGCTTAAACAACAGAAATTAATTTCTTGCAGTTTCTGGAGACTGGAAGTCCAAGATCTAGTTGCCAGCTGGTTTGGGTTCTGGTGAGAATGATCTTCCTGGTTTGAAGATGGCTATTTTCTCCCTGGACCTCACATGGTAGAGAGAGAGAGTGTGCAGGTGAGCATGCACACAAGCTCGCTTCTCTTCTTTAAAGGACACTAATCCTATTGGATCAGGGTCCCTCCCTTATGACTTCATTTAACCATAAATAGCTCCATAAAGGCCCAATCTCCAAATCCAGTCACATCGGGAGTTGTGGCTTCAAAATATGAACGTGGGGAGGACACATCCAGTCCATAGGATCACAGAGCTATTCAGTGCTGGAGCTGAGATTCCAACCCTGAATCCACAACCCAAGCTCTTCGCCACTGCTCCTTACAGCCAACAGAGGAGGGGAAAGCCTGCAGAGGGGAAGGGAGATTGGGTAAGGGAGGGCAGGCGGGAGCCATGGGAGGCCTGGGCTTGGGGACACCTGAATTTCAGCCCTCTTAGGGTGCTGAGAACACCCTAAGGTTTAGCAGCTTGAGTGACTGCTTTAAAACCTAAATTGGACCTGGTCACTTTCATGGTCAGAACCCTCCACTGGCTTCTCAGAAAAAAAATCTGTGCTCCTCCCCACAGCCTATAAGCCTCTGTCACCTCCCTGCCCTCATCTCTTACCACTGTCGCCCTCTCTCACCTCACTCCAGCCTCTTCAGTGTTTCTCAGACACACCAAGCAAGTTCTAGCCACAGGGCCTTTGCATATGCATTTCCTCCCTCCAGGAAAAATCTGCCCTCTGACAATTGCATGGCTTGCTCTCTCTCTTCACTCAGGTTTCTGCTTGGGGCATAGACTCTCTCCCAATATCCCTTTTCTTGTCTTTTTTTGTAAATAAATTATTTTTTATTGTGATAAAATACACACACCCTAAAGTTTACCATTATAACCATTTCAAAGTGCACAACTTGGTGGCATTAAGTATATTCACAATGTTGTGCAACCATCCACCACTGCCTAGTTCCAGAACTTTTCCATCACTCTCAATGGAAACCCTATGACCATTAGGTGGTCACTCCCTGTTCTCCCCTCAATTTTCCTTGTCTTTTGTATTGATAAAGCACCTCCATTTTTAAGTTGGGCACATGGCCACCCAGGAAAAAGACTTCATTTCCTAGCCTTCCTTGAAGATATGCCATGTGACTTTGTTTTGGCCAATGATAGGTGAACAGTAGTGACCTGTGCACCTTCTGGGTGATGCTCTTGAAGGAGAGGAGTGGAGCCACCCCTGACCTTTCTCCTCCCACTGGCTGGAAAGTGGCCATGCTGGGGAGACATCTTGGTCCACCCTGGAGGTGGCAGAACAGAAGACAGAAAGAGCCTACATCCTCACCACAATATAGCCAACCACCCCAGTCTTGGACCATTTACACTCAAACTATTAAGTAAGTACTAAATTAAGTTATCTCTTGGGGCACCTGGCTGGCTCAGTCTGAAGAGCATGCAACTCTTGATCTCGGGGTCATGAGTTCGAGCCCCACGTTGGGTGTAGAGATGACTTAAATAAGTCAATAACCTTAAAAAATGTATCTCTTCTTTGAGCCACTGTAATGTTGGATTTCTGTTCCAGTGGCCAAAATGATATTGTAACTATCAATTTGGTAATAGAATTTAAAATACCTGGCATTATCTTAGTGGGTGGGCAGCTGGTGAGAATTCACACATCACAGGCTGGGAAGCTGGTGGCCCTTGTCATGCAGAGACAAAACAGTTAGGTAGCCCTCTGCTATAGACCAAATGTGGGTCTTCCTCCAAATTCAGATGGTGAAACCGAATCCCCAACAGGATGGTTAGTGGAGGTGGGGCCTCTGGGGGTGATGAAGTCATGAGGATGGAGTCTTCACAAATGGGATCACTGCTCTTATAAAAGAGACCCCAGAAAGCTCGCTTGCCCCTTCCACCATGTGAGAACACATTTAGAAGACAGCCGACCATGAACCAGGAAGCCGGTCCTCACCAAGTACCAAATCTGCCAGCTCCTTGATCTTAGACTTCCAGATTCCAGAACCAAGAAATAGATAACTTTGGTCTATAAGTGACCCAGTCTATTGTAATCTGTTATGACAGCCCAAATGGACTAAGCCACCTGGCACCTGTGAGATCCATGAAGACAGCCTGTAGCTCTAGGTGGCTTAGTCCATCTGGGCTGTTACAACAAATACAATAGACTGGGTCTATTACAGAACACAAGCCTTGCAGCTACAGCTGCGATGTGAGTCAGAAATGACCTGTGTCCTTCAAGCCATAATACTTCCCTCCTATCAGCATCCTTTCAGTTCCCGAGTTCAGACGGCAAGAGTCTGGATGTCAAACTCAGATAGTGGTGGAGACTGCATAGTGAACATTTGGACAGGGAGGGGGACCTGTATTTGGGGGCTTTGTCACTACAGCAGCCTAACATTTATTTGCCTTTACTCATACCCACAGAGGAAAAATGCTTTTCTTCATCAACTGCTATGGGGATTCAGTGAAGGAATCCACATAAAGCCATGAGCATGTGCCTGGAACATAGAAACTGCTCAATAAATGTTTGCTGTTTCCCCACCACCACCTCCTTGGGTTTGGGGAAGGAGATGCCCCTTCCCAAACTGCTGAGGAAGCTCCTTTGCTATGTCTTTTGTTGCCAGGCAAGAAACCTAGACCCCAGGCTGGTTTCCTCTGCAACCACAGTTCCTGTCTGGCAGACCCTCTCCCTCAGCTTGCTCCCCCTCTGATTCTGGTAACTCTGTTCCCTCCCCACATGTCTTCCTGCCTAGTTAGTTCCCTTCAACCTGCCCACTTCGCTTCCTGAAATGCTCCTCCCCTAACCCCCAAAGCACACCACCACCAGCGGCTGCAAGGGGCCAGGACCGGTTTCTTGTAAAACTTTTTATGATCCTCCCCTGACTACTAAGTGGTTAAAAATATCCACTCCGCCCAGGCAATTTTGCTAAGCTGGTGTCAGGGGGAGAAAGGGAGACGAGGGAGAGCTCACAAATGAAGCAAATTGCTGAAAATCGGATTTTTACTGTCTTATCTAGGAGCCACATGAGAGGAGAGGAGATTGCAATTTCTGCCGGAACTTTCTCACATCCCCACGTCTGGGGCAAGCAAGTGGCAGAGAGCAGGGAGGAGCGGGCAGGAGGAGCCTGGGAGGGAGAACAGAAGGAAAGATGGGGGCTGAAGAGGGAGGGAGTGGGAAGGGGGGGTGAACAGGAGGAAAGGATGAGCGTGAGAAATTAAGGGCAGCCCTAAGAAAGGCTGGGGGTCCCCAGGGGTTTGGATGCCAGACCCCAGCCAGGGGCTCCTGCAGGGGCTGTACCTCTTTGGAGCCCCTTCACCCACCCACAGAGTCTGATTTTAATTGCCCAGCAAGGAAGAGTGTCCTTATAAGGAGGAGAAAGGGAGACAGACACAGGGATAAAGTCCCTGTCCAGATGCAGGCAGACACTGGAGTGATATGGCCAAAAGCCAAGGAATGCCTGGAGCCCCCAGAAGCTGGAGGAGGCAAAGGAAAGTGGCTTTGGAGGGACACCTTGTTTTTGGCCCAGCGATAGTGACTTTAGACTTCTTGCCTCCAGAACTGTGAAAGAGCACTGACAATGTTTTAAGCCACTCGGTTTGTGGTAATGGGTCTGTTACAGCAGCCCTAGGACATACATCCGTACCTACAACACTGGGCAATTGGAAGGATTGGACGACTGAATATGCACCAAGGACTTAGGAAAGTGCTTGGCATAGAGTGGGGAGACACTGCAGATTTGTTGAATAGATGAGGAAATGTTCAGTGAGCACCTATCATGTGCCAGGTGTTGTGCTAGATACTGGGGATGAAATGGTCAGCAAAGCCCAGCCTGGTCTTTGGACTCCTGATGAATAAAACCTAGTTAGGGGACAGATGTGGATCAAATCAGCACTCTAATGAAGTGCAATTACATACTGAGATATGGGCTCCAGAGAAAAGAACCAATTCTTAAAGAGCCTAAACCAGCCGAAACTTGACATAGATGGCACCAGGGGTGAGGTGTCCTAGAGGGACATGCTGAAATCCAAAGGATGAGTAGGTATTAACAAGAGGAATTTGGAGGAGAGGGAGAAATTTTGCAGATGATGAGAAGAGCATGTGCAAGGGACCTGAGGCAGGAAGAGGGTTTAGAGCATGTGCGAAACAGTGGGAAGACCAGGGTGGCTGGAAGAGAGGACAGGGAGGGGTAGAGGAGAGCAGTAGGAGGTTGATGCAATGGGCAGGGGTCAAATCAGTCAAAATCTTATGGGACATGTTACAATTTTTGGTCTTCATTTTAAGAGCAATATAACTATTGTAGTCATCCAAGTGGAGTTGATGATGGTTTGGACTAGGAGGGTTGGTGGAGATGGAGAGATGTAGGCAGATTCAAGGGATGGCTGTGGAGGTAGATTTTACAGGACCCTTTTGGGGAAGTAGAGTTCATGAGACTTGGTGGTGGATTGGATGTGGAGGTGTGGAGGAAGAGATTTCATCTAGACTTGGGCATGGCAGGTCTGAGATACCTTTGAGACATTGAAATGAAATGTTGACAAGGCAGTTGGATGAGGCTCTAGTCTTCAGGAATATAAATATGACAGTCATCATTTATGGTGTATCAGTCAAGACAGGCTGGGTTATGCTGCAGTAACAAATAAGACCAACATTTCTGGGGCTTCAAACACCAAAGTTTCATTTCTTGCTCATACTACATGGCCATGATGGGTCAGAAGGTGTAGGGCAAGGGGGTGGGGGACAGGGGATGGGGTGCCTGGCTAGCTCAGTCAATGGAGCATGTAACTCTTGATCTTGGGGTCATGAGTTCAAGCCCACATTGAGCTTGGAGCTTACTAGGCTTACTAAAATGAATGAATGAATGAATGAATGAATGGAAATAAAATGCAATCACAATAAAAATAGAAGTGGTAGGGCGGGTATGACTTTCTCCATCTGCACTCCAGGATCCAGGCTGATGAAGCAGCCACCATCTTGAATGTTGCCAATTGCCATGCCAGAGGGAAAGATTACTCTGGAGGGACTTCTGTTGGCAATGACATGATCCAGCCCAGTAGTGGCATGTTTTAGTTCGCTCAAAATTCATTGGCCAGAACTCATCATGTGCCCCATTTAACCACAAGGATGCCAGGAAATGTAATTCCCCAGATGGGGGAGAACTAGGAAAATTTGGAGAGCAGGATCATGACTTAACCACATGGGCATGAAAAGGTGGTCTGGAGAGAGATGGAGAGCACCCCAAACCCAACATTTAATGACCCTATAAAAGTAAGCCTGGGGGAACACTAAGATTTTTCTGTGCATTAGTCTGGTGGCCACTACAGGCAGAGGACAGGCAACCCCAGACACAGGCCAGGAACAGAGAGATGAGAGCATGGCCAGACTGGAGATCTTTCCTCCCGTAGTCTGATCTTCTCCCAGAATCCCATTGCATCAGTTAGGCTCAGGCTAGGAAGACAGAAGTCAGTCTAGATATTTCAATAGGGACAGATTTAATGCAGGGAATCAGAGCCAGCCAACCCACTGAGAGGGCTGGGGGGAGTCACGCCAACATCCAGGAAGGCAACATATACAGGAACCGTAGAGAATCACTGCTGATGTTTGGTGACCTCAAGGGTCTACTCTCAACATTGAAATAGACTATTTGTAGGATGATGCCCAGAAGGTGCCCGGCAAGTCTCACAGCTGCCATTTACCTGCCATTGACAGGACAAATGATGGCCCCTATTTTCTTCCACCTGACAAATCCTGCATGGATGCCTCTCAGTTGTAGACTCCACCCAATAGCTCCATTGACAAGGGAGTCTCAGGCATGTAGTTCTCAGACTTCTAGCCCCTGAGGTACAGTAGAGAATCAAAAGATGTGCAGAATTGCTAGCAGACAATTGAGTGCACCCAAAAAGGTGGACCATGGAGATGGTGGCCTGAAGGGTTTGGGACCCGGTGATGTGCTGGCGAGGAGGAGTTGGAGTGATCATGGGCCATGGGGTGGGCCCCCACTCCACACGGGCAAGACAGCCCCCTTGTTCCATGAGGCTATTCCTTCCCAGGCATCTCTTGGATTGTGTTCCTCCCTATAAAGCAACAAAAATTAGATGACAATGTGGAGCCTGGGTGATAAAGGGGGTACTTAAAAGTAAAGACTGGAGGGGTGCCTGGCTGGCTCAGTCCATGGAGCATGAGACTCTTGATCTCAGGACTGTGAGTTCGAGCCCCAAGTTGGGTGTCAAAATTACTTAAAAATAAAATCTTAAAAAAAAAAAAAGTAAAAAATGGAGTGGCATTCAGTGAGCAAAAGCAATGAGCTATCAAGCTACAAGAAGACATGAAGGACACTTAAATGCATATTGCTGAGTGAAAGAAGCCAGTCTGAAAAAGCTACACACCGTATGATTCCAACTATATGACATTCTGGAAAAAGCAAAACTATAGAGACAGTCAAAAGAACCACTGTTGCGGGTTAGGCGTGGGGGAGGGTAGGGAGAGGACAAGGTGGACCACAGGGGATTTTTAAGGTGGCAAAACTATTCTGTATGATACTGAAATGGTGGATCCATGAAATCTTGCAGTTGTCAAAACCCATAGAACATGCAACACTAAGTGAACCCTACGGTAGACGGTGGACTGAATTGATATTGGTTCATCCAACTGTAACAAATTTGCCACATTAATGTAAGACATTAATGACGGGAGAAATTGGAGAGGTATATGGAAACTGTCTGCACTACCTGTACAATTTTCCTGTAAACCTAAAACTGCTTTAAAATACACAAGCTAGGGGCGCCAGGGTGGCTCAGTTGGTTAAGCATCCAACTCTTGATTTTGGCTCAGGTCATGATCTCAGGGTCATGAGATTGAGCCCCTTGTCAGGCTCTGCACATTCTCTCTCTCTCTCCTTCTCCCTCTGCCCCTCTGCCCCCTCTCAAAAAACATATATATATATATATATATTCTATTGATTAAAAAAACCAAAGCAGTGGCTTCTTGGGGCTGGATCATGCTCCAGTCTGTGGGTTGTCTCTGATGAACAGAGACAATTGACTGCTGGAGATGCTGTGAGTGCACTAGGCATTGAGCTTCCAGGGATGAGCATCCATAGGGATGGCTGTCAGCTGTGAACCTCACACTTCTGGCAGACCAGGGAACTAGCCTGGCACTGGTCTGTTCCTCTGTCAATCTTGAGAGTCTATTTCCAGGATCTGGGGCTCTCTTACCAAGAACCATCTTGGTCTCTCCTGGATCAGTAAACCAATTGGGCCTCAGTTTCACCATCCGTAAGTGGGGCTATAATATGTAATAGTTACAACAGTCTCAGTTATGCTACGTAACAAACAAGCCCAGATTGCTGAGCTAGAAGAGGCCGTGTTTCCGGGTTCCAGACATGCAGTCTGGGAAATGGGGCTCTTGAAAGACACACAGTTATGATACGGCAGGGCCCAGGTTTGCAGCAGGTCAGCATGGCAGGGACAGATATTTCTGAGTCTCGGCCACAGAAGCAGCCAACACACAGATGCTGACATTTTTGCAAACACGGCTCCCGGCCGTCTGCCCCTGCCCGGAGCCAAACACTTTTCTGTCCTTCTCTCCTCCCTGCCCCACATTCCTTCGGAGCTGGAGGTTAATAAACTCATCACTGATGAGCAAGGAACACATCTGCAGAGGTTTTAATTACAGTAGAAAATTGGCCCAATTGGTATTTAATGTAGAGTAAGTATCGAGTTAACCGATCAGGGCAGGAGGAGCTGAGGTTTGCACGGAGGTGTCCTGAGCCCTGCCTGGCTGGTTTTCCCCGAGAGCCTCCAAGGGCAGGGGCTGCTGTAGTGTTGGCTCTCTGGGGGCTGCAGCGGGACCTCAGGGATCCCGGGAGAGAAAAGGAAGCAGCCCGAGGTGAAGGGGTAAGAGGACGTTTCTGAAAGCTCAGCTCAGGGCTCCGCTCTCTGGCCTCAGGGCTTTTCTCCTTTGCAATGTGTGACCTCCCTCTCTTCCGGGCAGCCTTGGAGGGAATGCTGGGGCTCCTGTGGACAGGGTGTAGGAGGAGCTGGGGAATGGGGTGGAGTGGAATTGGTCCCTGGGGTTGGGGGTGGGGGGACAGGGCAGAGCTGCAGGGCTAAACTTTCTTTTTCTTTTCTTTTCTAAGATTTTATTTATTTATTTGACAGAGAGAGAGCACAAGCAGGGGAAAAGGCAGAAGGGAAAGCAGACTCCTGCTTAGCAAGAAGCCCAACGCAGGGCTCTACCCCAGACCCTGGGATCATGACCTGAGCTGAAGGCAGACGCTTAACCGACTGAGCTGCTCACGCACCCGCACCCCAGAGCTAAACTTTCTAAGTGAGGCAGGGAGAGGAGAAAGTGCCCCGCTTCTCCCACCCTGCCTCCCAGTTTTGCTGCAGGGGAGCTAACGGAGGGAACCTTTATGGAAAGCCTGTGCTCAAGAGAGAGAAAAACCCAAAAAGCCCCAAACAATAGGAGGCAATGGGCTAGCAGAAGCCAAGCTCACCCAGAATCCACTACAGTTGTCACTACAATTTTCCATACATTCCAGGCCCCCCAGGATGACTGTGTCCTGTCCAGAGAGATAGTTTAGATATAAAAGCACAGACTCTGGAGTCAGACTGCCCAGATTCTAGCTCTGACTCTGTCACCTACTAGCTGGGTGACTGAGGGCAAGGGACTTAACCTGTGTCTCAGTTTTCTCATCTGTAAAATGGGGGTGTAATTTCTAATGGTTAGGCTAAGCGAGGCTGCAGAAACTAAAGAAACCCAACATCTCGGGCGCCTGGGTGGCTCAGTTGGTTAAGCGCCTGCCTTCGGCTCAGGTCATGATCCTGGAGTCCCTGGATCGAGTCCTGCATCGGGCTCCCTGCTCGGCAGGGAGTCTGCTTCTCCCTCTGACCCTAACCCCTCTCATGTGCTCTCCCTCATTCTCTCTCTCTCAAATAAATAAAAATCTTTAAAAAAAAAAGAAAGAAAGAAAGAAACCCAACATCTCAGTGAATGAAAATCACAAGGTTTATTTCTCACTCATGCTTCAGGTCTGTTTTGGGTCATCGTGGGGAGGCTCTGCTTATCATGGTCACTGGTGGAGCAGTCACACTCTGGAACATTCTAGAACATTGCTTGCAGTCATGCCAGAAGGAAATAAGAGCTTTGGAAGGTCGTGCACAGGCAGTTAAATGCTCTAGTTGGGAATGACATGCGTCAGTTCCACTCACAACTCATGGGTTAGAACCAGTCATGTGACCTCCTCCCCAAGGTGGGCAGGAAGCACAATTCTTGGCCAGCAGCACTGAAGGGGTTCCAACTTACAGGCTGTCGTAAAAATTAAGTAGGGTAATGTGAAATGCTTAGGACAGTGCCTGGCATACAGCGAGCACTCTTTCCATGTTCCTGATTTTGTGTTTTACCAGGAAAAGTGACCTCACCCAGGTCTCTGATGCTGATTGAACAGGACCGAGATGGACCAGTGGCTGGAAGCCTGGAAGACGTGCTCCAGGAGTGTGCCAGGGACATCCAACCACTGAGGCACAGGTCAGGGCACACCTGTGCTGACCCTGAATTCAAACAAGACACAGAGCTCCATCATGCATTCCAGGGAGGGAGATGCGAGCTGGAGCCTGCCCAGACCCTCCAAAGGGCACCCCCCACCCCCACAGAAACCTACCTTATGGCTGTGCCATGCATGCCACCCTGGGTGTGGGCAAGTGCTCATGTCAGCTTCAGCATTCAGCCCGGACCTCCAGAAGGCAGGAGGTCCTACCGCCTGCCACCACCCCTCACCGTTCTTCACCTATCTGTTGGCTGGAAGGAGCACTCACTCAGAGGAGTTCTTGACCCAAACAGAGGAGGTGACAAGTAACACCGGTGAGGAAACAGACCCCCAGAGGCAAAGTCCCTTGCTCAGGGTCTCCCAGCAAAAAGTGGTGGAGGCAGGATTCAAACCCAGGCTGCTCTGTCTTCAGAGCTTTAAAATACGCCACCATGCTTCCTCTCGGAGCCTACGTCCACACCCCTCTCCTTCACCAGCTCCCCACAAGTCGCACCAGCCTCCCTCAACCTTCCCTCCTGGACCCCGCCCCTGAGAGCCAGGCAGCTCTGCAGAACCCCTGGTTTCCCCACCATCCAAGCACAGCTAACTTCAAAGTGGGAACCAGGGCCTCCCAGACACCCAGGGACCCCCAGAACAATGGACATCGTGCAAGGGTGGGAAAAGGGCTGGCAACTCCAGGTAAAACCAGGAGCCCTCCGCAGACCCGAATCCCCCCAGCAGAGCCCAGCCAGGCCTGCGCCAGGCGGCCTCTTCCAGCAGCTTTGGCTTCAGCAAGGGGAGGGGAGCAGCAAAACAGTGCCCTTTGCCAGCTCCCCAAACATCCTCCAGCCCCCCATGGGGAAGGTGGGGGGCTACAGCTGCCCAGGAGGGGCCCTTTCCCAGGTTCCGCAGCCACAGCGGTGGATTCCCAGACTGGCGGGAGTAGTGGGCGGGGTCCTGGCGCAATGGCGGGCAGAGGGGTCAAGTGCCATCCCCCCCTCCGAGGTCCCCCGCGTGCACATCGCGCTGTCCATCCTCCACTATGATGGGCAGAGATGTCCCCCAAAGCGCTCCAGCTTCCCAGCCCTCATTCGCAGCGAGCTAAGCCCTGCCTGGGGCCTCCCTGCCCAGCGAGGGCAGGAAAGGGGAGTTAAGGAGGATTTAGAGACCGGCCCGCCTGCGGAGAGATTAGATGAGATCAATATACAGAGGGCCGGGTAAGATCCCGCTGAGGGGCTCCTTAAGACCCGTGACCCTGAGAGGTAATTAACAGGCTTGCTGGGGTCGGCCAGACCCCTCAGCTCCACCTCCACCCTATTTGGCAGCCCCTACAAAGCCCGGGGCTGGGGTCCTGGCTCCCTCTTACTCCTCCACACCAGCCCTGCCGGGTCAGAATCAGGGTCCTCCCCCAGCTACTTCCCCGGGGAGCCTGGAGGGATCATTGTCATAGTCTCTGTCACTCTTGGAGTGCTTGCTATATGCTGGAAGCTGTCTAAAGCTTTATAGAGCTCCCTGATTTTTCACCATAATTCTAGAAGGCAGGTTGCTACCAAGAGCTCTACTCTGCAGATGGAGAAATGGAGGCAGAGGGAGATGAGGGGGCTTGTCTAAGGTCACACCACAAGTAACCATGAATCTGGGATTCAAATCCAGACATTTGGGGTTCAGAGCGTGGGCCCCTAACCTTCTGGACTACAGTCCTATGCCCCTCCCCCTGACTCCCCCCCAACACACAAACTGGCTTTAACTCTTAGAAAAGGCAAGACCAATAACCCCAATGTATTGTCCCCTAGTCGTTTTTCCAACACCTTTAACCACCTGGAAGTCAACGGAGCATCCACATGCAAGGGAAAACTCTATGAACCTAAGCACATGACACAAAGTCCATGCATCAATGAAAGCATGTGACCCAGAAAGTGTATAAGCTCCAGAAAGAGGGGGGATCCCATTAATCTTGTCTCGAGGAGCCTAACATCTGGCATGAGGTGGGTGGTCAAAATATTTCTGTGGAATTGAATTGGACTAATGGTCATGATCTTTACTTACAGCCCCTTCATTCCTAGGTCAGACACAGTAACAACATTGGCCAGGTTCAATGGGCGCAAGGAGCTACTCAGGGTGGACAAAGCAACAGTGCTGAAGGCAAGGAATGGGAAGAAATCTTGCCTACACCACTTACTAGCCATGCCTTCGTTCTTCCTTCTGTAAAATGGGTTATTGTGAGCATTAGGGAAAATTATTGTCAAGTTTCTAACATGGTGCCTGGTACCTAGCAAGTACTAGATAAACATTAACTTGAATTTTTTAGGGGGCTAACAGAAAAACGACAAAAACGGACATAAGACCTCAAAAAAAAAAGGGGGGGGGGGCATGGCAGCCTAGGAGCAACCTTGCCTTGGGACTGTTGAAATGAGAGCAGAACTTGTTTTGGCCACAAAAAGGAGGGCTGAGATCCTGTTATCTACAGAAAGCCTGAATGGAGGTTTGAAGAACTACCTGTAACACTGATATATGTAATAAGAGCTGATATTTATCAGTCCTGGGCATTTGCACTTCCCAGCAAGCCGATGAAGTGGGACTATGATTATTGCATTTGTAGATGAGGAAACAGAAGCTCAGTGAGGTTAAGAAACTTGACCAAGAGGGCGCCTGGGTGGCTCAGTTGGTTAAGCGACTGCCTTCGGCTCAGGTCATGATCCTGGAGTCCCAGGATCGAGTCCTGCATCGGACTCCCTGCTCGGCAGGGAGTCTGCTTCTCCCTCTGACCCTCCCCCCTCTCATACTCTCTCTCTCTCTCATTCTCTCTCTCAAATAAATAAATAAAATCTTTAAAAAAAAAAAAAAAAGAAAGAAAGAAACTTGACCAAGATCACATAGCATGTAACAGTCAGGCTGGGACTCAGGCCCGGTTCTGTGTGACCCCAAAGTCCTGCCCCAAGAAAGACGAGAAGAATAAACACCTGAAGATCAGCAGTGATACCCTCAAGGCTGGAAATGTGGAAGAACACTCTTGTCTTTTGGTGTATTCTGTGTGTTTCCTGCCTGGGCTAGTAACAATAATAATAAAGCTAAATATTTTTAAATTCTTTCTAAATATAACCCTTTAGGTAAGAGGAAAAGCTCAAAGGGGAAAACCCTTTGTGGTTAGGGTCCCCACAGGAAGCACTCTGTTAAGTAGGTGACTTGAGGTCTGTTATAGGAATGAGAGAAGCTATAACATAGGAGACCCTGGGGCCCTATGAGGCTGGGGAGCCATTACCACCCCTAGGAGCTGTGGTCCTGCTCAGGCGAGTGACCACCCTGCAGGACAGGCTCAGAGCCGCCCCCACGCCCCTCCTGCCCTCTCTCTTCTACCAGAGCTTCCTGTTGGCTAAAGCTGAGGAAGCCAGAGGACCAGGGAGCCCCACCCGCCCCAGCACCCCAAGCAGGGTGGAGGACAGTAAAAGGTCAATCTTTTGGGGGGGGAGGGGCAAAGGGAGAGAAAGAGAACCTCCACACTGGGGGTGGAGCCCAACATGGGGGTCAATCCCACAACCTCGAGATCATGACCTAAGCCAAAATCAAGAGTCGGACACTTAACTGACTGAGCCACCCAGACACGCCAATGAAGCGTCGATTTTTTTTTTAAGATTTTGATTTATTTATTTATTTGAGAGAGAGAGAGCACAAGTGCTCCCCACTGAGCAGGGAGCCTGATGCGGGGCTCGATCCTGGGACCCCGGGATCATGACCTGAGCCGAAGGTAGACGCTTAACGACTGAGCCACCCAGGCGCCCTGAAGCATCAATCTTGAAGGCCACATGGGAACTATCTTATCCTACCCTCCTTAACTTAGAATTCAGAACCAGCCTGCTCTTCCACTGGTGAAAACACCTTTTGGAGAAATATTTATTCTCCTGCACAAGATGGTACAGACAAGGACTTTGGCAAGAACAAAAAGTTGGTAGCAATCTTAGATAATAGCCATGGGGAATGATGAATTATTAAGTGAATTATGGCCCCTACTATGGGAAGCGAGACCAAAAAAAAAAAAAGGTGGTGCAAAAAAAGCACCCAAATCTATTGTGATGGGAGTGCATTGAATTGTGCCCTTCCCCCCAAAAAGCATGCCCAAGTCCTAACCCCCAGTACGTGTGAATGGGGCCTTATTTGGAAATAGAGTCTTTGCAGGTGCGATGAGGTAAGGATCTCAAGATGAGATCATTCTGGATTTTAGAGTGGGCCCCAAGTTCAGGGACTGGGGTCCTTACATGAGAAAGGAAAGGGGGTTGGAGAGACACAGGGAAGAAGGTCAAGGAACGCCAGGAACCCCCAGAAGCTAGAAGAGGCCAGGAAGGATCCTCCCCTAGAGGCTTCCCAGGGAGTGTGGCCCTGCTGACACCTTGATTTCAGACTTCTGGTCTCCAGAACTGGGAGAGGACACGTTCCTATTGCTTTAAGCCTCCCAGTTTGTGGCAGCCGCCACAAGAACCGACTACGTAATACAAGCAAGTTTCAGAACAATGTGGGCAGTGTGATGTGAAAACTGTTAGAAAGCGCACAGTAGCATTGTAGGCAATGCCCTGCCGACTGCCCTGGGGCCACCTGGGGTCACCTGAAGCTTTAGTGGACAGTTTCCATGCAAGCTTACAGCACGCCACCCCAGGCAGCCACATCCCCACCTGGGGAGCTTCTCTTAGGGGTGGACAAGGCTGTTACTGGCCTCAGGAGCAGCCCTCAATCAGGGAGGGATGGGAGCTGGTGGATATGCCCCAACTCCCTCACCTGGTGGCGGGAGGCGGGGGCAACTCAGATGTACAATTGACACCCAGAGGTTCCCAGTAGGAATGAGCCCCAGGTGCCCACAGAGGTCACCGGCTCGCTAATGCCCCACCCTGTCGGTTTCCTACTTTCCCTGCTGTATTAATTATCTAATCCTGCTTAACAAATTACCCAAATTCAGTGGCTTAAGAGGATGATCATTTATTATCTCTCCTGTGTCTGCAAATCAGGAATTCTGACAGGACACAAGGGGAACAGCATGTCTCTGCTCCTCAATGTCTGAGACCTCAGCTGCAAGCCTCAAAGACTGGGGCTGGAGTCATCTGAAGGGTATCACTCCTTGCATGACTGGTGGCTGATGTGGGCTGTTGCCAGAGGACCTAACTGGGGCTGTTGTTTGTAACACCCACATGTGGCCCCTCGTGTGAGCTGGGCTTCCTTACAACATGGCTGGGTTCCAAGGGCAAGCATTGAGAGAGAGGAGGAGGGGGAAGGGGTGGAGGAGGATGGGGGGAGGAAGACAGGGGAAGGAGGAGGAGGAGGGAGCAAGGAGGGGGAGGAGGAGGAGGATGGGGCAAGGAGGGGGAGGATGGGGAGAGGAGGAGGAAGGGGAGAAGGAGGACGATGGTTGGGCAGGAGGGTAGGGAGGAAGAGGATGGGGGAGGAGGAGGAGGAGGGGAGGAGGATGGCGGGAGGAGTAGAAAAGCAAAGCAAAGAGGGGAGAGCGAAATGAAAGCCATCTTACCTTCTGTGATCCAGCCTCTGAAGCCTGTCAGAATCACTTCCTTTATACTCCATTGGTCGGAGCAGTCACAAACCTCACCCAGATTCAAGGAGAGGCGCACAGACCCCGCCTCTTGTGGGAGGAGCCTCAGAATATTGTAGAAAGAGCCTGTACAAGGTGATAAATACGAGAGGTGGCCATCTTTGGAAATCACAACCTGCCTTTCCTTTTTGACTTCCCCAATCCCCTACAGCTGTTTCCTGGGATCACCTCCCAGACCAACAACTTGCCCCCGAATCTTTGCTTGTCTCAGAGTTGTTTGTCTTTGAGGGAACTCAGATTAAGACATCGCACAAAGACTGCATTTATATAGGTGGGTATAATATAGGTGTGTGTAAATGTTCAGAAAAAGATCTATAAGGATATACCCCAAACAGACAACAGTGGGTCCTCTAATGAGGGAACGGGCATGGGGGGACAGGAGGGTTCGTCTGTAATACCTGCATTTTTTCCCCAAGGAGGGATTTCCTGCGCCCCCTGTGGAACATAACAGACAGAGGGGCAGGATCAGGAAGCACTCACGACTTACTGCTGACCAGAACACCAGCCCTGAAGCAGCTATGACTCCCTTACCACACACTGGGAGCAGGAAGACAGGAGGTAGAGGACACCCTCTTTGCACCCTCAGCAGGGAACCACCAGCCCATTTTACAGCTGAGCTGATAGCTTGGGGTGGCTCAAGCATCCAGGATTTCTGGGAACCTGGAGAACGCCCTCTTTATAAGAGTACTCGAGCCTCGGTTACCTAATCTATGAAATGGGTATGATAATGGCCATCCCACAGAGCTGCTTGTTAGGGTTACATACATTATTACACATGAAAGTGACTGACATGGGACCTGGCACATAAACACAGCAACCAACTGTACCCCAGAAGTTGTTTTCAGTGCTTTTCATATGTGAGTCCACTTGAGTCTCGACAATAAGCTATGAAACAGGACCTATTAATTTTTTTAAGATTTTATTTATTTATTTCACAGAGAAATAGACAACGAGAGAGGGAACACAAGCAGGGGGAGTGGGAGAGGGAGAAGCAGGCTTCCCGTGGAGCAGGGAGCCTGATGTGGGGCTCGATCCCAGCACCCTGGGATCATGACCTGAGCCAAAGGCAGATGCTTAACGACTGAGCCACCCAGGCACCCAAGGAGGAGCTATTATTGTCTTGATTTTGTAAAAGAGAAACCAGAAAGGTTAAGGAATGAGTCAAGGCCACACAGTAAGGCTGCCAGACCCTCGACCTGCCTTCTGACTCCAAATGCAGTGCTCTCTCTACCCATCACCCCACACTTCCTGTGGGAAAAAATGAATGAGCAGACAGGAAAAGAAGCTAGAGAAAGACTGTTTTCTTGGGCTTCTAAAGGACTAGGAGGGCTGGTATAACCCAGGGAGCAGATACCCCTCCCCTTTCCATCCTAAACCACTGTCAGGGTTCCACCCAGACCCTCCTCTCCAAACCAGGGGTTTGGGATAAAGTTGGTAGAGGCAAGCATCTCTTTCAAGATCAGAGGCAGGGGGTTCCCCTCCCCCGACTCCCATTTCACTTTAAAGGGGGGAAAAGCTCCCCATGCAATGAGGCAGAGCAGCAGGTTCCTGGGGGCCTTGCAGCCCTGTTGCCATAGCAACCAGACTCACTAGCAGTTTCTGGTACAGGAGGTGGCTGAGCCCACAGCTTGGGCTGGAGGGGATGAGGGGGTAGGAAGGAGACCTCAAGGGCATCCCCTTGCCCTCAGACTGGACCACCCACGCCCCAATGCCAGAGGAAGCTAGGAGCCCTCATCACCCCAGAGACACAGGGAGGGGCACTCCTACCCTTGAACTTCCATCCTGAATCTGGGGCAGCTGTTTAAATTTTCCAACTTTTGTCTACCCTGGAAGTAGTACTATTGTGAAGCCTCAGAGGAGGAACACATCAGGGTTCACACAGCCTATGGTCCATACACAGCTCTAGGGACATTTTCATTTGTGTTTCCTTTTTTTCTTCCCTTTGACTGAAGTATTACTTGGATAAGGTGAAGGGCACAGATCTTAAGTTTCAGCTCAATGAGCTTTATGCATGTATATACCTGTGTATCCACCACCCAAACCAAGAGAGAATATGTCCATCCCTCCAGAAAATGCCCTCATGCCCATCCTTGAAGTCCATATCCCCCAATCTGACTTTGTCATCATAGATGAGTTTTGCCTGTCCTTGAATTTCATATAAATGCAACCATACTGCACGGCCTCTTTTGCCTGATGTCTTTGACATAACACTGAACCTGTGGGAATCATCCTTATCATCACAAGTATTATTACTGTCCTTTTTCTTTGTTGTGTAATATTCCATTGTAAGAATGTGTCACAATTTGCTTATTTATTCTACTGTTGATGGATATTTGAGTTGTTTACAGATGGGTTCCTGTGATAAAGTTGCCATGAATATTCTTGTATGTGAACACAGTGTACATTTCTATTGGGTAAATACCCAGGAGTGCCCCTGCTGAGTCACTGGGCAGGTGTGTGTGCATTTTTAGGAGACATCATCAAACAGTTTTCCTAAACAGAGTGGCTGTAGCATTTTACATTCCCACCAGTGGCATATGAAAGTGCCAGGGTGTCTGGCTGGCTCAGTTGGAAGAGCATACAACTCTTGATCTCAGGGTCCTGAGTTCGAGCCCCACATTGGTTGTAGAGATTACTAAACAAAAATAAAAATAAGTTAAAAAAAAAGTTCTGGGACACCTGGCTGGCTTAGGCAGTAGAGCATGACTCTTAACATCAGGTTCGTGAGTTCAAGGCCCACTTAAAAAAAAAAAAAAAGGCTCCAGTTGTCCACATCCTTGTCAACACTTGGTATCATCAGCTTTTTTCATTTTAGCCATCCCAGTTGGTTGTGTTGTGGTATTTCATTGTGGCTTTATATGCATTTCTCTGATGACTGATGGCATTGATTTGTAGGAGCTCTTTATATATTATGGATATGCATCATTTGTCAGATATACTATTACAAATATCTTCCTTCTGGGAGACTATTTCCTACTCCAGATTATCTCCCCAAGTTTTGGACTGGGAGAGGCACAAGAGCAAATAACCACAGATCATTCTTTTCCGGTTCCTTCTTCATGAAGAAGGTAGGTGCCATGGTTTATTGAATGCCAAGGACTTTCCATCAGTTATATCCTTAAATAGTTATAACATTCTTATTTAATTCACTTATTCAACCTTTATTTGAAAATCTAATAGATGCCAGATATTGTGGGACACACTGAGAACAAGAGTCAAGGTCCAAAAAGAAACTGTGTTCCAGTGGGGGGTGGTGAGGCAGACTGTAAACATTCAGACAAGTAATCAAGGTCATATCAGAGTGGGGAAAGTGCCAGAGAGGTGGTGGATAGAGCGTGACTGGGGTGGGGGTGGGGGTTGGGAAAGTCCCAGCGACGAAGTACCATGGAGCTGGACACGAAGAAGGAGGTAGAGCTAGCCATGTGAGATCTAGGGGGACAGGTGTTCTAGGAAGGGGAACCCTAGTGCAAAGGCTCCGTGAAGCTGACCTGCAGGAAGCTATGAGGAGAGGGATCCCAAAGAGGTTGAGTGAGGGATTTGAATCGAATCTAAGAGCCATGGGGATGGATTGCAGTCTTCTGAACAGAATGACATGATGAACTTCTTGTCTTTTCAAAGACCCCTCTGGGCCCCTGCAAAGACTGATAGGAGTGAAGGCAGAAGCAGGAGTTGGGGCAGGAGCAACAATAATCCAGGTGAGCCGTGATGGGGGCAGGACTAGGGTGGGGACCGTAGAAGTGGGAAGAAGTGGGTGATGTCTGGGGGACATTTTCTTTTCTCTGTTTCTTTTTTCTTTTCTTTGAATGAAGTATTACTTGGATAAGGTGAACTGCACAGATGTTAAGTTTCAGCTCAAAGAGCTTTATGCATGTATATACCTGTGTATCCACCACCCAACCAAGAAAGAATATGTCCGTCCCTCCAGAAAATGCCCTCATGCCCATTTTTGGAAGTTCATATCCCCCAGTCTGATTTTGTCATCATAGATGTGTTTTGCCTGTCCTTGAATTTCAAATAAATGCAACCATACTGCACGCCCTCTTCTGTCTGGTGTCATTCACCTAACACTGAACCTGTGGGAGAACCATGCTTCAGGTTCTAGTTGAAGATGGTTATTATCATCCTCAACTTACAGGGAACTGAATCTCAGAGAGGTCAAGTGACTTGCCCAAGGTCACACATCTAAGAAATGGGGAAAGGGCAAGAAAATTCAAGTCTGACTTTTCAATTATATGAAAGATGCCATGTTGTGGGTGGCATGGTCTTAGAAAACCTAGAGATATGTGGATTCCAGAAGGTGGGGAGCAACTGGGGGGGAACCTGCAGACCCCCAAAATACTTGTCTTTATGGTGGTCCCTACTTGCTCTGGGCTGCAGGGCAGGCAAGTGGCAAGCTGCAAGTTGAACTGAGACTCAGTGTGGCATGAGGTGTCCCAAACTAGCCTGGGCCCTGTATACCCAGCAGGACCCATTCAGAGATGACGGATCCATGGGCCCTCGGAGAGCCAGGAAGCCCTGGTTGGTTGTTGGGGGGCGGGTGTGGGGGGCTGTGCTTGGGAGCTGTGGCTGCCAGCCCCATTAGCACCACCGTCATTATCCCAGATTTATGTGTGTATAATTCTTCTCCCCCCACCTCAATCGCTCCAGCATCTCCCCTGGCTGCAAACCCGACTCCCCTGGAAACAGCCGTGGAGCCGCCTGCCACCGGGCCATTAGCACGCAGGGAAGGGGGTGTGGGGGGAGCGAGCAGTCAGCAGGGAAGGGAGAAGGGGGGCGGGAGAGAACGAGGGAAGAGGAGGAAGGCGGGAACTGGAAAGGATGGGAGTTAGGTGGCAAGACGGGAGAGCTGAGAGGAAGGAAACTGGGCGGGGAGGGGAGAGGGAGCCCAGGCGGCTGTTTAGGGGGGAAACTCGCGGCCCATTGGGCTTGGCCGCAGGGAGCCGGCCCAGGGGCAGCTGAGGCCGACGAGGGACTCCGCTGGGCGCCCTCGGTCCAGGAGTTACTCCGAAGCCTCGCTCCCGGACCCCCTTCTGGGAACCGGCCCACTGCGTCCCTCCGCGGAGGAGCCCACCTTCGGGGGCTGCCCCAGCGCGGCCCCGGGATCTGGGGTGTAGGGCGGGGGGGGGCGCCGGCTGCTGGAGTCGCGGCCGGGAGCAGATTACCCCCCCCATGGCCCCCTCCTCCCCGAGTCCCGCCCCGCCCTCCAGCCCCTCTGGGGGCGCACGAGAGGCTCCTCCATTCCGAGGGAAATCAATGTCGCGTTAATGTAAGATTTCCAGGCGGTGGGGGGCGGGGGGCTTCATAAAAGATGCATTGTTTCCACTGCCTGCTCGCGGCTCCCTCCCCAGCATCCTGCAAGATGGCGGCGGCCCCAGCGGAGGGCGCGGAGCCGAGCCCGCCGGCCCGGGGAGGAGGCTGGAGGGGGGAGAGTGCGGCTCCTCTCTCCTGCTGGGGAAGGTGGGAAGAGAGGCCGGGATGAAGGGAGAGAGGGAGAGACAGAGGGAGAGAGAGAAGGTGGGGCTGGGAGAATGGTGGGGAGGCGGGAGCCAGTCAGAGGGAGGAGGGCGGGCTGGGTCGGGGGGAGGGGATGGCTGGGAGCCGGGAGGAGGGAAGAGAAAGGCAGCCCAAGGAGGTGGCACCGCGGGAGGCTGGAGAGCGGGCCAGGGAGCTGGGAGGGGGACGGAGGTAGGGGGGAGGAGGGGAGAAGCGAGGGGGAGAGGGCGGGGGGGGGGGCTGGCCCGACGGCAGGCTGCGGTGGGGTGAGCGGGGGAAGGAAACGGCGGGCGGGGGGGAGAAAAAGGCAGTGAGGGGAGACTGGACTGAAGGGAATCGACCTGCCCCCACCCCAGGCTGTCCCTAGGCTACACCCTCCCCTCCTGCCGGGGTCCCTGGACGGCCCTCTCCTGGTTCCTGTGCACCCTCCGCGTGGAGATGAGCCAAGGAGCCCCATCCCCCCACAGGGAGGTGGCTGCCCCCCCTTGGCCTGGCTCCCCACCCTCTTTCCTGCCCTGGTACCAGAAGTGCCAAACTGAGAGGGAACACACCTCCCCCATTCGTCTTCTGGGCAGAGGGGCAGCCTCCTCCCTCGGCTTTGCCTCTCAGGCTTCTGACAACCTCCCCTGTGGCGGGGCTGCCCTTACCAGGGGTTGGCCTGGGGCAAGACCCCCACCATGTCCCAACTCAAGGCCTCCAGTGTGGACCCCAAAGTGCCCCCCCTTTCCTTAGCAGGGACGGATGTTTGGGTACATCTGCATCGATCGTATTTTCTGGAGAGGCCTCTTGAGGTGCCAGAGGGGGGAAATGGAGGCAGAAGAGAGCCTAGAACACAGTGACCTCCTTACTCCCCAAGGGTCCCACTCTTGGCCCCAGACCACCCTGAGTCCCTCTTCTTCTTTGCCTGCTCCCCCATCCTCCATGGGCAACCATGATGAGAGTTTCAAGGCCCCCCCCCCATTCCAACCTTCCTGCTTCACCATAGGGGAGCTCCCAAACGCCTGAAAATATCTTTAAATTAGGAAAAAGAGCTAAGCCGCCAGGGTCCTTTGGTCTATTAAAGGAAGAGCAGAGGCCACCAGCGCCCCCACCCCCTTTACTCTGGTTTTGCATTTGAAGCACTGACAGCGTATCCAGCTGGAACAATGACGGGGCCTGCCCAGCCGGCCCCAGCTGCTTCCTTTTCAGTGGCCCTGTGCCCCCTGCCAGGTGTGCCAAAATTAGGATGGCTCCCTTCTCGGGTCCTTTTCATCCCCCCAGGGCTGCTGGGGCCTCTGAGGCGCTAATGAAGCCCCTGTTGCTGCCTTCCCTTTTCTTCGCAGAGCTGGCCCGGGGGAGGCCGGGGCAGGGCTGTGCCTGCAAATCTGTCCTCGAAGAATTGGCCCCAGGAACATAGTCATGTGCTATGCTCAGTCAGAGTCCTCAAGCAGCACCCTCCCTTACCCCCTCCCTGCTCCTCCGATCCCTTCAAGTCCCGGTGACAGCCACCTCCTCCAGGCAGCCCTCAAGCCTGCTGGCGTTTGCTCCTCACTGTTTCTCTTGTGGTGGGCAATGGAGTCAAGGCGGCCTGGGCCTCACCTCTTTCTGGCTATGTGGCCCCCCAGGCGGCTCAGTTAACTATTCAGAGCCTCAATTTCCCCATCTATCAAATGAGGATAATTACAAAAGCCTATGTCACGAGTCTCTTACGATGCTGAAAGAGGGTAATATGTGTAAAGTGGGTATGACAGCCCCTAGTCCTGTTGCTCCAGCCACACTGGCCCCTTACTGAGCCCCCAAACACACCGGTGTCCCACCTGTGACTTCCCACTAGCTCTTCTTTCTAGAGAGCCCTACAGTTCCTCCTCCCTTTATTCCCGGCTCTGCTCATATGTCCACTCCTCAGAAGGAACTTCCCTGGCCACTTAGCCCTCCTCACCTGTTATCACCTCCTGACATTATATTACTTACCCGAGCTCAGGCTCTGGAAACTGGGTTCAAATCCTGGCTTCAGTTACTGGCTGTGTGACGTAGGGCATGTTGCTTCACTTCTCTGAGCCTCAGTTCCGTCATTGGGATGAGTAAGTGACTTAGTCAGTGGGAAGCCTTCAGAACAGTGCCTGGCCTGCACTGGGTGTTATTCCCAGAACTAATATTACTTGTCTTATTTCTGGGTACCCCCTCTGCCTCCTCCCTTCCTGAGGGCTAAGACTGCAGGGGCGGTGTTCAGTTTATTCACTGTTGTATATCAGTGCCCAAATGGCCTGGCACACAGTAGACGTTCAATAAAGATTTGATAAAAGAGTAACTCTGTGAGGTTCTACTGGTCCTGTCTGAGCCTCAGGTTTCTCATCTGTTAAATGGGATGCTAATCGCATGTGCCTCACAGATGTTTAGGATTCCATGAGCTAAATACTGCGGTTTCTAATTTTCAGACATAATTCAAACAGCCTGTAGCATAATGCCTCGCCTGTCGAGGGCCCTCGATATACCTGGTCTAGACCTAGAGGCAGGGAGAATTGTGGGAGACACATTTTATTGCCTCCAACACTCACTCTTGCTTTCTTCTTTTGCAAACAGCTCTCGCTCGTTGAGGGGCTGTGTGCCCTGCTCTGTGCATGCCTCCCAGCCTGCCTCGCTTCTAGAATTCTAGAAGTAGCCAAGTGGCACACTTCTGGCAGACTGACAGTCTGTCAGCAGGGGGTTCAGGGAAAGGTGGGCGTGTGATTATCTGAACTTCATTTGCTTCAGCTGTGAAATGGGGACAAAACAGCAACTCACTGTGGTCAGGGTCTCATAAGTGACCCAGAGGGATAGTGAGGGGACCCCAGGAACTGGGGGGTCCTGGCCCTGGTGCCACCTAGCTGCTGGCCTCCCACAGCACCGGGCGCCAACACCAGATTGTTCTCGGAGGGAAAAGTAACCTTTTTGTTTAAACCACTGCAGCTAGGTGTTTTGATACTTGCAGCCCAGTGCACCCCCGAATGATGATATTGAATTTCTCTGGATCTCTAAAAATGCTCCAGGCAGTGTAGCTGTTGGTTGATTTTTTTTTTTTAAGTTAGAATATAGAATGAGGCTTGGGCACTGCCGCATAAAGGAGTGGGTGAATTTACCTAGGTGCAGCCCAGAAAGAGACTGTCAATAAGGAAGAGAGAATGTTATAGGGTGCATTGTGTCCCCCAAAAGATAAAGATATATTGAGGTCTAGACCCCTAATACCTCAGAATGTGACCTTATTTGGAAATAGGGTTGTTGCAGATATATTTAGTTAAGATGGGGTCATGCTGGAGTAGGAGGGACCTTAATCCAGTATGACTGGATTATAAATTTATTTTAAAGCACAAGACACAGACGCAGGTACATGGGGGAAGAATGCCACATAAAGACGGAGGCAGAGGGGCGCCTGGGTGGCTCAGTCAGTTATATGTCTGCCTTCGGCTCGGGTCATGATCCCAGGGTCCTGTCCTGAGATTGATCCCTGCATCAGGCTCCCTGCTCAGCGGGGAGCCTGCTTCTCCCTCTCCCTCTGCTGCTCCCCCTGCTTGTGCTCTCTCTGTCAAATAAAGAAACAAAATCTTTAAAAAATAAAAATAGGGGCGCCTGGGTGGCTCAGTTGGTTAAGCGACTGCCTTCGGCTCAGGTCATGATCCTGGAGTCCCTGGATCGAGTCCCGCATCGGGCTCCCTGCTCGGCAGGGAGCCTGCTTCTGCCTCTGACCCTCCCCCCTCTCATGTGCTCTCTCTCTCTCATTCTCTCTGTCTCAAATAAATAAATAAAATCTTTTAAATAAATAAATAAATAAATAATAAAAATAAAAAAATAAAGATGGAGGCAGAGACTGGAGAGATGTGTCTACCAGCCAAGGAGCACCAAGGATGGCTAGCTGCCCCCAAAAGCTAGAAGAGGAAAGGAAGGATCCTCCTCTAGAGCCTTCAGAGCGAGTGTGGTCCCTCTGATGGATTTCAGACCTCTGGCCCCCAGAACTGTGAGACGAGACCTGTCGTTTTAAGCCCCCAGTTTGTGGCCCTTTGTGCTGGCAGCCACAGGACATTTACACAGGAGGGATGGCAGGCAGCAAGACATAATGCACAAGGCTCCCTGGAGCTTCCAGTTACCCGACCTGGAACCAAGCATTTGCCCACTCCTTTGCATGCTTTAGCACCCTCTGCAGGCCCAGGGCACAGACACAGACAAGGAGTGTCCTCCATCAGTGGGCACAGCAGCACCCCAAGTATCTGGAAGCCTTTCCAGCTGTCCAGAATCTCCCCCCAGAATTAACCCCTCTCAGGTGCTCAGCACGCTTTGAGGTGGCCGCTGTCATTACTGTGGATTTCAGGTTATCCATGCCCTTGGCTCCCCAGCTAGGCTGGGACCTCCCTGAAGGCAGGGAATGGCCCTGTCACGGGCAAGTCAGAACTACCTTCTGGACAAAGCCTAGGGGTGCAAACTGGCTTAGGTTTCCGGGCACTCAGCAATGCCCCTCTGGTTGAAAGCAAGAGAATTAACACATGGGACATATGAGCTGAATCTCAATGAAGACCCCAGTGCTAGCATTGAAACTGCCTGGGTCCAGATCCCAGCCCTGCCTGGGACTGGCTGAGTCACCCTTAAGCAAGTGGCTTTCTTGCTCTGTGCCTCAGTTTCCCTGACTGTAAAACAGGACAATGACAATCCTACCTCATAGGGCCATTTCGAAGATTAAGTCTTTTTTTTTTAAAGATTTTATTTACTTATTTGAGGGAGCAAGAGAGAGAGAGAGCATGAGCAGGGGAAGGGGCAGAGAAAGAAGCAGACCCCCCACTGAGCAGGGAGCCTGACGTGGGGCTTGATCCCAGGACCCTGGGATCATGACCTGAACCCCAAAGGCAGACGCTTAACTGAGCCACCCAGGCACCCCGAGGATTAAGTCTTTAATCCATTTCCAGTTCATTTTTATGAGTGGTGTAAAAGAGAAGGGTCTAGTTTCATTCTTTTGCATGTGAATATCTAATTTTCCCAGCACCACTTATTGAAGAGACTGTCTTTTCTGTATTGAATATTCTTGGCTCCCTTGTCAAATATCAGTTGACCAGATATGCATGGGTTTGTTTCTAGTCTCCTAATTCTCTTTCATTAGCATGTGTGTCTTTTTTTTTTTTTTTTTAATGCCAGTGCCGTGCTGTTTTGATTCCTATAGCTTGGTAATACGGTTTGGAATCAGGAAGTGTGATGCCTCCGGTTCTGTCCTTCTTTCTCAGGATTGCTCTGGCTCATTTCAAGGTATGAAATGATGCCTGTCAGATATTTAGAAGTCAGGGGCATAGAGTAAGTGCTTAAAGAGTGTAGGCCCCATGTCTGGGCAGGCAGGGCTGGTGGAACGTATACATGGAAGAAGAAGGGACGCCAGGGAGCTGCCTCCCAGGGCCTGAAGGTCAGTGCTGGTAGTCTAACGACCTGCCTCTTACATGAATCCCTTCCTTATGCAGGTGCCCAAAGAGCAAGGGGCTGACCTAAGGGTTAGGAGAGAGACCCAGTCCAGCCTAACTTGATATCTGAATCCCCTCTATCATTATTGAGCACCTACTGCATGCCACCATCTGATTTATGGTTGATTTGAAAGCCCTCCCTGACTGTGGAGAACCAGCTGGATGGAGATTGGTGGGGAGGGGTGTCCCTTGCTTTAATGAAAGTGAGAGATGAGGATAACTTGACATGAACTGGTAGCCGTGCAGGTGGGGAAGGGTATATGAATTCAGGATTGGTTGGGAGTTGAGGTTGACAGGGATTGTTAATGGACTGGATGTGAGGGCTGAGAGAGAGATGAGAATCTAAAGCAATTGAGTAGATGGTTTACCAATCCCTGCCCTCCCCACGTCCCTGTGGCACCCAGCATGCCCAGTTATTTATCACCCTATAACAAGTTACCCCAAAAACCTAGTGGCTTAAAACAATACACACGTATTCCTTCACAGTTTCTGCGGGTCAGGAATCCAGGTATGTGTGGTCTTAGTGGGGTGTCTCTGGCTCAGGGTCTCTCACAGAGCTGCAACCAAGATGGCGGCTGGGGCCGTGGTCTCATCCAAAGGCTCGACTGGGGAAAGTTTGCTGCCAGGCTCACTGGTTGCTGGCCGGATTCAGTCCCTCACTGGCTGTTGGTCAGAGGCCTCCTTCAGTTCCTCACCATGTGGGCCTCTCCGCAGAGCAGCTCACAACATGGCACTGGCTTTCCTCGAAACAAGTGAAAAAGAGAGTGAGAGAGAGCACCCAAGACGGAAGCCACGGTCTTTTTGGAACTTAATCTTGGAAGTGACATCCCATCACCTTTGGCACATTCTGTTGTTTAGAAGAAAGTCTCAGAGTCCCATCCACACCCGAGGAGAAGGGCTCACACAGAGTGGGGATCCTTGGAGGCTATTTGGAGGCTGCTACCTCACCATGCACATCAATCCGAAGGCCTCATACCGCCAGCACCTGTAACTCACTTTGCCTGGTGGCAAAGAGAGCTCAGGCTTGCCTGGGGCAGCCAGTTCTGGGGGACCCGTTGCCCCTGCTAGCGTACCTCACCCAATGAAGGCTGGATGTTGGTGGATAAACAACCCGGCTCCCTCGCCGCTCACACGAGATAATTCAGGTCTCCATAGGGATTAAACCCAAGATATCCCAGTGTGACCTGCTCATGAACACAGTCCTTACTGGGTGCTCCCCCTTCCCTATCTCGCCTCCCCTCTCCCCTACCAGGGCTTCCTGCCATTGCCTCCCAGGTAAACCACTTGTACTCAGATCAGGGTGTCTCTTCTGGAGATCCCAACTGTGTTCCTTTCCTGGGCCTGCTGTAGTAAGTTACCACAAGCTCGGTGGCTTAAAAGAACAGAGGTGTATCGTCTCATGGTTCTGGAGGCCAAAAGTCCAAAATCAAGAGGTTAGCAGGACCATGCTCCCTCTGAAGGCTGCAGGGCTGGATCCTTACTTGCTTCTCTCCTGGCTTCTGGGAGCTACAGACATTCCTTGGCATTCTTTGGCACGTGGCCACATCGTTCCAGTCTCTACTTCTGTCTTCTCCGTGTGTCCTCTCCTCTTAGAAAGACACTTGTCATTGGATTCAGGGCCACCCACCCCCCAGATTTAGCATGATATCATGGCATGGCATGTTAGCTAATGACATCCACAAAGACCCTATTTCCAAATGAGGTCTCAGATGTTCGACTAGGAAGTTCCCTCCACCCGAATGGCATTCTCTCCTGCAACTCCATCCATCTGTCCTTCAAGTTTCAGTTTGAGGGTCCCTTCTGCAGTTCGGGAGCCTCAGTTATACCAAGATCCTGTTATCCATTCTCATCTCACCCAATACTCCCTTGTGAACAGTTTCCACAATTGTATTACATAGTTTTGCACAGTTTTTTTGTTTTGTTTTGTTTTGTTTTGTTTTTGCTCTCCCCCTTCTTTTTTTTTTTTTAAAGATTTTATTTATTTCTTTAACAGAGAGAGAGATAGCAAGAGCAGGAACACAAGCAGGGGGAGTGGGAGAGGGAGAAGCAGACTTCCTGCTGAGCAGGGAGCCCGATGCGGGGCTCGATCCCAGGACCCTGGGATCATGACCTGAGCCGAAGGCAGACGCTTAACCGACTGAGCCACCCAGGTGCCCCTGCTCTCCCCCTTCTAGAATGTGAGCCTGGGAAGGGCAGAACCCAGGAGATCACTGTGTCCCTTTGTACCTAGTTCAGGCATGGTACACAGTAGGTGCTCAAGAAATATGCCCAGGAGGTTTCCCAACAAATTCCTCTGTCCCAGTGAGGGGCATGCATTGGGCCTCAGACCAGCATCACCCAACCAGACAGGTCACTTGGTGTGTCAGCAGGATGCTCCAGAATCTTCTTACATACACATGCGTGCATGCACACACATGCACACATACACAGAATGAGCCACCCCCCCTCCCCCGACCCCAATTTCTCGACGGAATATTTTTTCCTGGAGCAGAAAATGAACCATTATTAAAACAACACGGCTACCGGAGGGAAAACCCATTTGCAGCGATTTATACCGCGTCACCGCGGCTGCTGAGAGAGGAAATGGGAGGAGAAGCGCGGGGTTTAAGCACTGGGTGAAGAATCGTGTTCCATCAGAGAGAGAACAGATGGGTGTTTTTTCTCCCCTCTCTCCCCCTGCTTAGGCTCCGCGTTAGGAATCCATGTCAGCCGTGGGTTTGTTCCTGGTGGTGTGATGGGGTGACAGGGGAGGGGGAGCCGGGCCAGGCTGCTGGGCCCCAGGGGAGGAGGGGACTCCCTGTCCCCCTGCCCAGGGCCCACTTTGTCTGCTGGGCCTGCTGACAGCACCTGACATGAGACCCTTCCTTTAATGTTTCCATTCTCTTATCACCACCTGGGATTCCCCACCCCCCCTTATTTCCTCCCTCATCCACTGGCTGTTTCCTCCAAGGCAGGGCCATGCCCTGTCCCTTCATCCCTGGCATGGGACACACTCCATTGCTCCCACGCGTGCAGACATGGGCTAACCCACCATGACCCGATGCATCATACCCTGACATTATTGATGCATCCGCCCTCCCCACCAAACTGGGAGCACACTGAAAGAAGGGGGGGCTCTTTCATTTGTTTCACTCGTTTATCCACACCCCACCCCTACCAAAGCCTGATCCACAGCCAGCTTTGGGTGGTGGGGAGTAGAGATGAACACAACTGAGTCATTTAGCTGTTTAAAAACCATTGGTGGCTTCTCTCCTTCCAAGTTGAAACCTGTTAGCTTGGCTCCAATGGCCCTTCCCAGTTTAGACCCCAAATACCTGTTCACTTTCATCCCCCCAACGTCAGGCCCCCCACCCCCCACCCCAGGCACCTTCTAGTCAAACCCAGCGGTCCATGTGTGGTCCCCATCTCACCCAGAGGCTTTGCGTGACCGCCTCTCTGAACATCCTGATTCCGGCACCTGGAGGCCTTGCCCCCTCCGTGTCCACCTCCTGAGCCCTGAGGTTTGACACCCAGAGCCCAAACCAGCCCACCGATGTCATGTGTTGGGCCCATGCAGGGTTTTTAAAAAATGTAATGAGCTGCCAGCTTTTAAATATCAGGCAACTGTTGCATAAAAATCTGTATTCCTGGCTTTCCATCAAAAGATACAGCCGCTGAGGAGCTGAGGTCACATTCCCCGCAGGGGGTGGCACTCAGCAAGGGTGGCCCCCTGAGGAGAGGGCACGGGTTTGCTGGTTCCGGGGTTCTCACGTGGTGAGTGGCTAAGGGGACTCTGGACCCAGACTGCCCAAGTTGGAATCACTCAACCTTCCTGTTCTGGAATCTTCTGTGTGCCCACCTGGAGGGATTCTCCTCACTTCTCCATCCAGCATGGTCTCCCAGGAGACTGGGCTTTGTGGACTTCACCAATGGGCTCCCAGGTCCTCTGGCTTGTGCTGGCTTCAGCCATTGAGAACCCCCGAAGTGGGGAACAGGGGAGCAAGGCTATTTAGTCCCCAGTTCGGCCCCTCACGCTGTGGCCCCTGTGGGCCCGCTGTGTCCTTGTCATAGGTTACAGGCTCTCACCATCCACATCACCTGTGATGTCTCCAGGTTCTGACAACTCCCTCGCCTCACCTCTCAGTCCTAGGGGTGTTAAGAGCTCCCCAGTTTTATGAGCCCAAGGGGCGGTGCTACTCCTCACGGTTCCCCACATCTGCCCACACTTTGAAAATGTGTTCCTTCATTGAATTCTACGTATATTACCCACTTTGAATGTAGCATGTGTTTCCTGCCAGGGCCAGCTGATACAGCCCCTGTGCTTCCGTGAACCCACCTGGTCAATGGGGACAAGCATAATACCTGCCTCTCGAGCTGATGTGAGGGTTACATGAGTTAATATTGTACAAGGAGGGCGCCTGGGTGGCTCAGTTGGTTAAGCGACTGCCTTCGGCTCAGGTCATGATCCCGGAGTCCTGGGATCGAGTCCCGCATCGGGCTCCCGGCTCAGTGGGGAGCCTGCTTCTCCCTCTGACCCTATCCCCTCTCATGCTGTTTCTCTCTCTCTCTCTCTCAAATAAATAAATAAATCTTTAAAAAAAAATATTGTACAAGGAAAGGTCTTAGCAAGTGTTGATAAATATTAACAATTATCATCAGTCTTCACTATGGTCCCTACCCCGCCTTACTCGCCCCCCAGCACCGAAGCTGAGGGCCACCTGCGCCATTGCTGATATGGTTGGTCTTGACTTGGCTGTTTGGTGTGTCTGTATTACCTGCTGTCGCCTATGGCATGTGGCTCAGCTCTGTGTCATTGCCTCTGCTGTGAGGGCTTCCCTCCACCCCACCGCATACCCGTCCCTGACACTCTTCTCCACTGACGGTGATCCCAGCACACTGGAATGATGGAGTCCTGGGCTCGCCTTCCCCACGGTCCCTCACGGCCCTGCAGGGGCTTCATACTTGTGTGTGGCATTGAATATCAGGGCCTGTATTACTTGCCTGGGGCTACTGTACCAAAGTACCCAGACGGCGCTGCTTAAAACGAGGAATTGATTCTCTCTGTTCTGGAGACCGGAAGGGTTTCTTTTGTTTGTTGGTTTTTGTTTTTTAAAGATTTTATTTATTTGAGAGAGAGAGAGAAAGAGAGCAAGCACAAGCAGGAAGGAAGGGCAGAGGGAGAGGGAGAAGCAGACTCCCCGCTGAGCAGGGAGCCCTACGTGGGGCTCGATCCCAGGACCCCGGGATCATGACCTGAGCCGAATGCAGATGCTTAACCGACTGAACCACCCGAGGCGCCCCCGGAGGTTGATATCCAGGGGTCCACAGGGTTGCGCTCCCTCCATCAGCTCTAGGGGAAGATCCTTCCTTGCCCTTCCCAGCTTCTGGTGGTTCTTGGCTTGTGACCACATCATTCCAAGCTCTACCTCTGCCTCCATGTGGACTTCTCTGCATCCTCTCTCCTTCTCTTTTCTTCCCAGGACACCTGTCATTAGATTCAGAGCCCACTATGATCCAGGATGATCTCATCGAAAGATCCTTAACCTAGTTACATCTGCAAAGACCCCTTTTTCCCAATAAGGTCACACTCACAGGTTCTGGGTGGACATATCCTGTGGGGGCCACCATTCAGTGCAGGAGAGGTTCCGCAGCTTTCTGGAGTCCTGCCTTGCTTTCTTCTCTCTTCACTGACTCAATCTTTGGAAGCCAGTGGATAACCGCACCCTGGACACCCACTCCTTGCCCCTGGCCCACAGTGGGGGATGAACGGGCGGTTTCCTTGCCAGGAGGGGAGACATAGGCCCAAGTGCCATCTAATGGCCCTCTGTTTCCAACACAGGCCGAGAGCCCTCAGGAAGGCTGCTTCTCTGCAGGCTGCTAAAGAGCTGGGGTGAGCCCCCTACCTTCCCCCGAGCTTGCAGAGAGCACTGGGCAAGCACCACGGATGGTCCCTTCGGCGGGAGGCTGGGCTGAGTGGCTGTCATCCCTCCTTCGTATGCCAGAACTCTCTGTTCCCTTCAACAGTCTGCCAGCCGGCCTCTGACCTGCAGCCCATTTCTTTTCAGGCCTGACAGGTTGGGTTCAGAGGGGGCACTCCCCTGAGCTGAGGCAGACTTCTTTGCCTCCGAGCTGTAGCCCCCGCTCCCCAAGAATGCCTACAGCTCCCGATCTGCTTTCCTCCAGACAAAATGGCCAGCTGGCCCGGGGCCCTGTCTCTTATAGGCTATGTGAGTTAACATTTTTTTTTCTCATAATTTCTTTTTAAGGTATCATTCACCCAACATAAGATTAGCCGTTTTAAAGTGTACGACTCAATGCGTTTTTGTATACTCAGGTGTTGCACAACTATTACCGGTACCTAGATCCAGAACGTTCTCATCACCCCAAAGGAAACTCCATACCCATGAGCAGTCACTCCCCGCTCCCCCTCCTCCAGCCCTGGTCAACCTCTGATCTAATTTCTGTCTCTCTGAATTTGCCTATTCTGGACATTTCTTGTAAATGGAGTCATACAATCTGTGGCCTTTTGTGTCTGGCTTCTTTCACTTGGCATAATGTTTTCAAGGGTCACTCATGTTTTTATTGTGAAGCACATACTTCTTAAGAATATAGCTTAAGAAGACAGAATTTAAAAAATAATGTTCCATCCTTGTCACCACCACCTGGCTCAAGATATAGAATATTCCAGCCTCTTGGAGGCTCCCTGAGGCCACTACCCAGTGAATGGCCCCACCCCAAAGTATCACTTTCCCAGTGGCCCTCCCCTGAAGGTAATTGTACTCAATCACACAAGGGACAGAGGTCACAACTGGCATCTAGTGGGGAGAGACGAGGGATGCTTTCTCAACATCCTCCAATGCAGAGAACAGGTCTCCCACAAGAGAGAATCACCCAGCCCTAAATGTCAGTGGTCTACAGTCAGGAGAACTTAGGGTCCCCAGACTCCACAGATTACTTCTGCCTGTCCTTGAATGTCATGGGATCATGCAGCGCATCCTCACTGTGTCTTGTACTTTCGCTCAACATTATGTCTTGAGATTCATCAGGCACCAAGACTCTCCACGCATTCCTAGTTCGTTCCTTTTCATCACGGCATCGTATTCCATTGTGTAAATATATAATTATTTTCCATCTGCCAGTCGGTGGCCACTTGGCTGGTGCTCAGGGGCGTCCAGGGTCTGACGATGATGAATGTGTGTCTTTGGGTGGGAATAAGTGCCCATTCCCACTGGGAATAAACCCAGGAATGGAATTGCTAGGTTGGAGCAATTGAACCTTAGTCGATCAGTCGGTGCTAGTTAAAGCTCAGGGAAGTTTGCACAAAAATCCTGACTTCTGGCTTCTCTTGAAGAATCTATTCTGGCATCTCCGAGCCTGACTTTGCACATGGTAGCACTCAGCTGGAGTTAAGTAGTAGCAAGTGGCTGCTGGCTTAAAAGGGGGGTGCGTCTCCAGCTCCCCACAGCTGCCACCCTCCCTCCTCGCTGCCTCACACCTGCCTCATTTCTATGTTTTTGTTCCCTGGTTGGCATCTGGCTTTGTGGCACCTGTCCTGGACCCGTGCAAGGTCAGGAATCGATTCCTACCTTCCTGTGGCCATGGCCTTGACCTTCATGGGACGCTCACCTCCCTTCTCAATACCCTTCCCAATTCTACTCCATCTCACAGAGCCTGCAGTCCCTTTAGACCTCTATGTTTCAGCCTGTGGGATCTTGCTGTCTGATTACAGGTCACTTCCCCAGAGCAGCCTTCTCTGAGCCCTCTGGCTGGGGAGGGCGTCCCAGGGGTACCCTCCCACAGTCCCTCACATTTGCATTGACAAGTCCCTGCCAGCTCCCAGCCAACTGCGACTGCATCTGTCTTATCGCCATTTGCCCACCATCCGCTCAATGCACGGGGAATACTGGCCATGGGGCATGGGGCACAAAGGGGAGAGAGGGAGAGCCCTCGTGCCAGGTGCAATATACCACTTACCTGGCCGTACCCTCTACAGAAGGGCTGGGCAGGCACATCTCACCCTCATAAGCTCCTTCCCCGGGACTGGCCCAAGAGGTCAGGGCCTGAGAAGTCTCCCCCAGCCCCGCCCCCCGCCCCCCCTCCCCAACGGTCAAGCCTGCCGAAGCACAGGGCCCCTTCCCTGAGGTCCTGAACTTCCCACAGGTCGGCCCACCCCCAACCATCCCAGCCGTCCCTAAACACTGTCCAAATGTCCCCTCCCCCCCCGCCCCCGGTCAAGTCCCCAAGGCAATTCCTTCACCTCTAGGACTCTCCCTGACTCCTCACCTGCTCACCTGTCTTCCTTCCCCCAGCTTTGCTCCGTGCCTTCGGTGGTCTCCTCCCAACTCCGCTCTCCCATCAGAGCCCTCAGCTCTCCCCTGCTCACACCTCCTCTCCCCCAAGCATTCTGCTGACTCCTCCTTCCTCATCTTTTCACACCTCCAACCTTCCCTTGGCTTTCTCCTTCCTCTCAGCAGCTCCCACCTCAGACACGCTCCCTTCGTTCCCACTTTGTCCCCTCACCCTCCAGCCCCTCCGCCAGCTCTGCGCTCTTCCCCTTCCTCCCTGGTCCCGGCGGCCGCGCCTCCTGCGCACCTAGGGGGGAAGGGGCGGGGCCTCCTCACCTGGAGGCCGCAGAGCAGCGGGGCAGCGGCCCCTAGCGGCCGGGGAGGGAAGCGCAGCTGGGCGCCCCCCCCCCCCCGCCCCCCCCCCCCCCTCCCCGCCCAGTTCGTACCTAACTGGGAACCAACCACCATTCCTGCCTGCCCGCTGCTCAGGCTGCACCCCGTCTGCTTGGACTCTCTTCCTTTTCGGGAGTGAGGGGGATGGGGTGTTTACAGTTCTCAGTGGTGTGTCTGTCAAGAGATGACAGTTGATCAGTCCTGACGGGGGGGGGGGGGGGGGGGG
>NC_058403.1:204915197-204943118 GCF_002201575.2 Neomonachus schauinslandi
GGGGGGGGGGGGGGGGGAGTGCAAAATTTGAGCGTTCTATTGGCTCTGCCTCTAGGATATGTCTCAAATCTGACCACTTTGCTCTAGCATCCTGTTCCAGGCCTCTGTAGCCTCTCAACTGGCAGCCACTTTCCTAGTCTCCTGGCTCCTTCTCAAATCCCCCCTGTAATTTTTTAACTGAGGTAAAATCCATATAACAAAATTAACCACTAACCATTTTCAAATGAACAATTCATTGTCATTTAGTACATCCGCAGTGTTGTGCGACCACCTCTATCTAATTCCAGATCATCCCATCATCCCAAAAGGAAACTTGTACCCATTAGCAGACAGTCCACCTCCCCCCTCCCTCTAGCCCCTGGCAACCATTAATCTGCTTTCTGTCTTTATGGATTTAGCTCTTCTGGATATTTCATATAAACGAAATCATACAATAGCTGGCCTTTTGTGTCTGGCTTCTTTAACTCAGCATAGTGTTTTCAAGAGTCATCCACCTTGTGGTGTGTGTCAAGACTTCATTCCTTTTTATGGCTGAATAGTATTCCCCTGCATGGATATCCAATCTTTTGTTTATCTGTTCACTCTTTGATGGACATTTGGCTTGTTTCCATCTTCCAGCTTTTGTGAATGATGCTGCTGTGAACATTGGTATACAGGTATCCCTTTGAGTACCTGCTGTCAATTCTTTCAGGTACACATTCGGGGGTGGAATTGCTGGGTCATGTGGTAATTCTATGTTGTATTTATTGGGGAACCACGCCTATAATCTGCTAAACATTTAAATTGGAACATGCCATCCCCCTGCTCATAGCCCTCCCTTGGCTCCCCCTGTCACTGAGAATCCAATCCTGACCCTCCTCATGGCCCTTGAGGCTATGCCTCATGGTCCCACCATGCTGGCCCTTGTGCTCTTCAAATAGTCCGGCCTGTTGCAACTGCAGGGCCTTTGCACTTGCTATTCACTCTTCTTGGATCACACATGATGGGCTCCTCAGCTTTCAGGTTTCAGCTCAACTGTCTCCTCCTCAGAGAGCTCCCCCCACCCCCTGCATCTGCCCCATCATCTCCCCACCTCATCTTCTTTCCCCCCCACTCCCTCCCTCCAGCCACACAGGCTGTGTCATGGATCCTTTGCCCACCCAGCATGTTTCTGCCTCAGGACCTTTGCACAGACTGTTGCCCCTGCCCGGAACATCCTTCCCCATGACTCCTCCCTCACTTCTTTAGGTCTTTATCCAAAAATCCCAGCTTCTTAGAGAAGGCTTCCCTGACTTCCCCTATCTAAAATTGCAGCCACCAGCATGCCCTCTTTCCTTAATCTTTTTCATAGCATTTATCATCTGACATCCTGTATCTTTTGCTTGTCTGATTTCTTGTCTGTCTTTCTGATTAGAACGTCAGCCCCAAGAACAGAGAATCTCTTCTGCCTCGTTCACCACTGTGTCCCCAGGACCTGGTACAGTGCCTGGCACATAGTAGGTGCTCAATAGACGTTTGTTGATTAGCTGAACCCTCCCACCCCCAAAGACAGCAGTTGATGTTAATCTCCACCCACACTCTATTCTCCTGGTCCAATTCTGAGATCTTTTCACCTGGTTTTTCACTTGAGTGAAGGCATAGGATGGGATGGGGTTCAAACATTGCCCAAGGTGTGGTACAGGGAGCCCCCAGGAGGGCCAGGGGCACACAGAGCCCCACCTGCTCACCCCTCAAGGCTTGGACACTTCTGCCATCCACTTCCCTATCACCCTGCTCACTTTCCAGAGCTAATTCCATCATGCTTCCTGTGTCTGCCTTACCCACTAGAACCAGAATGCCCCTGAGAGGGCTTCCAGGCTTGTTCTTGGGGCACTAGGGCTTACTTAACGCCTAGCCCCATGCCTGCACTAAGGGCATGTAAGGGGTGCTCTGTGTCTGAGGAATAAACGGAGGGAGTGAATATATGAACCGAATAGTAAAATGACCTGCAGGATTGTGCATCCTGTGCTGAGTGGGCTCTAGGAAAAGCCCAGCTGGGCGCGTCTGGCAAGTGGTGGAGGTCTGGGCATTGCTCAGTTCCTCCTGAGTCCAGGAACGCGTTTCATCCCCATCCACTTTGTCCCACCCACCTCCACCCCTCGCATGTGTTACGAGGTCTGGCCTGGCGAGCCTGAGGCAGGAGCCTGAGGCCAAGGTCGCAGAGCATTGGGGACTGGGGAGGGTGGAGGGGCGCAGAACCCGGACATGGGAATCTGAGGCAGTGGACACAACACATGGAGGGCACAAGGTGGGGACAGAGGGCACGAGTGATTTGAGCCATGTCTGAAGCCGGGGTGCCCGAGGTGCTAAGGAGCGCAACATGCAGGGTCCCCCAGATGGGAGGATCAGAACGTGAGTTGCCCTCAGCGCGGGACACCCCGGGTGTGGGGGTTTTCTGGTATAGGGTGCACAGAACGTGGGGTACCCAAGACGCGGGGCACGCTGGGCATGGGAGAACCGCAGCGCACGGTAGGATGCCCGAAGCGAGAGTCACCCTGGGAGTGGAGAGTGGGCGTCCGGTGCGCCGGTACAGACCCGCACGGTGCAGGGCACGCGGCTCCCCGGCAAGACTGCGCGCTCGCGCCGACGCGTTGGTTCCCGGAGCTGAGCAGTTCTCGCAGCCTCCACTGCGGCTGCGCAGCAGAGGGGTGGGGGTGGGGGGGGCCGTCAGGGCTCTTTCGCGCCCCCGGTCTCTCCCCATCCTTTGCCTCCTGAGCCCCTCGCCCGCGAGGCCAGAAGACCGGGATGGAATGGCGGCTGGCTGAGAGCAAGAGCAGTAGGAGAAAGAGGAGGGGCTGGGAGGGGGTCCTGGCCGGGATTTTTCCAAACTGAGCCGGGAGTCCCTTAAAGCATGCCACCCCTTCGTTTTATACAAGTAAAAGCCACCCCTTCTCTTAGTCCCTGGAGAACGCAAGTTAGAACCACCTCACCTCCTAGGCAAGCTCATAGATTCCTAGGGTTGCTCTTCTGGAGGAGGTGGGTGGGCTGCTCAAGGCAGGGGAGAGGGGCGGGGAGGAGGCTCGGAGCCAGAGGGCTCTGGAGATGTCCAGCTTTCTCTGAACTCCACGTTCTTTCCCCCTTCCGATCCTGCTGGGTTTATAGAACGCAGGCACTGCCTCTAGCCCCGCCCCCCCACCCCCGCCCCCAGCACCAAAACCTTCCATGGGTCCTATCAGGTGCTATTGATATATCTCAAAATGGGAAACTGAGGTGTGGAGAGGTGAGACACGCCCCCCCATCCCCACACCCGACAGACCCGCAGTCAAGGAACCACAGATAGATGGAATCCTTTCTGCATCCACCAACCTCTGCTTCCTTCACGTTTGTTCTCTTAAATGCAGTTGTTGGGCCTCACCACCCATATTCAAGGTCTGAGCTCTACAGCCACAGAGTCCTGGTCATGAAAGGGAAGCAAACGTGGTCACCTACCCTCTCTCCCCTGGGAAGTTTTGGGGCCTGATTGGCCCCCAGGTTCTGGGCTATGAAAATCCCTGCCTAGTCCTGAAATGAAGGCTCTCCATAAAAGGGGGTGGAGGGCAGTAGGTTGCCATGGAGGTTGCCCCTGGTCACCCAGCAGGCCTGGAAGTCTGGTGTCTCTGTTTTTCCCTATGTTCAGCCACCAGGATGCTTCTTGGAAGGGATTCTTAGAGGCCAGGTCAATTTGCTTGCAGATGTTCAATTTGGGCTTTCTTAGATACTCAGAGTTCCCACCCAAGTCTGCACCCGGTTTTGTGTATTTACCTCCCCAAACCCTCCCACTGCTACTTCCAACCTATTCATCACCCATTCTGCAGAGCCAAGCTGGGGTGGCAATGCATTCTCTTTCCTGGAGACAGAAAAAGAGGTTTGCCCTCCTCCCCTTCCTCAGCTCTTTCCCTTCCTCTATAATCCAGATCCGGATTTGTCTGACCTACTTCTCCACCAAACCCCACTGTACATATGCCCACTCTGGACCCATCAAGATTCAGCCCGGACTTTGGACCTTGCTTGCGCTGGCTGCTTTACTATTTAGGCCCCGCTTGGATGGATTCCCTTCCCTGAGGATCCAAACCAGGGATTTGCTCCTCCCCATCCAACAGTCCGAGAGTTGCACCCATCTTTCATAAAACGGAGCCGGCAGCCAGGCTTCCAGTGCCCATCTCCTGAGATCCTAACCGGATCTTACCTCGCAGGACCTTCCAGTAGCCCTCACTCCTCCAGTTTTCCCCCAGCCCCCACCTGGCACTGAGTTATCTATTCAGATGAAGTGCTTATTCTTGGCCTGGGGCCCGGTTTTATAGCCCCCACTGTGGGTCTTGGCAGTGACAGTCTGGTTCTGGGGATCCAAGCCAGGTTGGACAGCCTTCCCCACCCTGGAGAGGGGGTGCGGGGCTCCCTCTGCAGCTTCAGCCTGAAACCTGCCCCTCACCTCACTCAGCCACATGCCTAGGAACCCTCTGGTTCCTTGCCCTACTTCTTCCAAGTCCACCAGCTGCAGTGTAGTTGCTGGGCTGTGAAATTCCGTACCGGGTTTTTGCTCTTGCCAAGAACATAAAATTCATTTTTTTCTCTCCACCCTCCCCCGCCCCCCCCGTCCGTCTCCCCTCCCAAAGCTAGACTTTTGAGGCGTTTATAGATACAACCACCACCTAACACTCCCCTCCCCGCCCCTGCTGCCCCGTCAGCTCCAAGCCCTTGTCCGGTTGCCCAGGATCCTCTCCTGGGGTCTTGTCCTGTGTCGCAGATTCCGGTCCAAGCTTTGCGTCCCTCCCCCGTCTTTTCTTGTAGGTCTAGTCTCCCAGGGTAGCGGCCTCTTCAGTGCATTCCCTTTGCATCGCCTCTCTGGATCCTGAAGCCGCTTTTACCAGCCTGCTTCGTTGCAGCCAGCGCTCCGGATTCCTTCGTGCGGGAGTCCAGCCCTCCTTTTGCCCCTCCTCCTTGCATGTCTCTGCCAGAAAGACTGGGGCAGCCCGTGCCGCCTCAGCCACTAAGCAGCCCCTTCCTGAAGCCCCCTGCGAGCCCAGGTCTGGAAATTCTAGGCCAGGTCTTGCTTGCTCCCACTGCATTAGGCATGACGCATTACTCCGTCTCCCGAGGATGAATCCGGCCCCAAATTTGCGTGCCCCGGCTGCATTTGGCCCTGTCGCAGCTACCTCCCCCCCCCCCCCCCCACCTTCCTCCCATCTCTGTCTCATCCGATCCGGGTTTTGCATACCCCTTCCAGAGCTCCTCCATTTCTCCCTTCGCCGGCTCCGCGTCTTTCCTTTACTTAACTGCCGGCGAAATCCTCTCCGGGTCTTCCTTGCGCCCGTCTCCCTTCCCCCACTCCCCGTTCCGACGCAGCGACCCAGCACGTAGCCTTCTCTCTCTCCGCTTTCCAGAAGGGCTGGAGGAGGCAGGGGGAAGGAAAGTCTAGTCCGGGTTTTCGGGTCGGCCCCCTGTGCGCTCGCGCTGGTTGCGGCGGCCGATTCCCGGCCGCGGCTCCGGTCCGGGTTTTGCGCGCGCCCGCCGCCCCCCTCCCGGAGCGGGTGCGTCGGGGAGAGGGGCGAGCAGGCGGCTTGTCATTGCTGGTGCCCGGCGCCGGCTCGGTCCGCGCGTCCTGCGGTGCCCACGGGCCCGGCCCCGGCTTCGGCGCCCCCCCTCCGGCCGCGCCGGGGGCGCGACGCCGCCGCTCCCGCCTCCAGCCGCGCCCCCCCAGCTCCGCGCCGCCTGCCCCCAACCCGAGCCCCCCGCGGCCACTGCGGGGAGCCCGAGCCGTCGGCGCGGGAGCTGTTGGCGCTGCGGCGCCTCCGCCTCGCGGTCTGCCGAGGAGGCCCCGGCGGATGGGGCCGCGCGGGCCCCGGAGCGGCGCCGCCGGGCGGCGGGGGGCTGCAGGGGCGCTCCGGCTGGCCCGTTAACCCCTCGGCCACCGCCGACGCCGTCGGAGGGGGCTGGGAAGTCGCCTGGTCGCACACGTGCCGCCTCCGTCGGGGCCGCGGAGCTGCGGGGGAGATGCGGGCCGCTGTCGGCGCCGCCTCGGGGGGCTCCGCCTCGCCCCAGCCCCCGGAGCTCTGACGCCGCCCCCGCCCCGCCGCCTCCGTCGCCTCCCTCCCGGGAGGGGCGCGGACCCGCTCGCCCCCAGCCCCGAGCCTCCGCTGCCGCGAGGGGGCCGCCTCTGGAGCTGTGTAATCCGCTTTTTTTTTTTTTTAATTTTTGGTTAGTGGCGGCGGTGCTGGGCCGGGGGGAAGGAGGGGACACGGAGGCCGCCCTCGCCCCGCCACCCCTCACCCTTTTCCCCCCCGCCCCGGTTCCGGGAGATGTGCCGGGCGGGAGGCCGGGGTTCGCGGAGCCGCAGGAGAGACGCGCAGGGCCGACCCCAGAGCTGCGCTGGACAGGTGAGTGTCTGCGGGCCCAGGGCGAGGGGGACACCGCACCTGGGCCAGGTGTGGGGGCCGAGGCGGATGGGGGCAGGACCGGAGCCGAGGCCTGTCCGGGCCGCGAAGGGGGAGGGGATGCTGGAGCCGCGACTCCCCGCACCTGAGCTGGAGGGGAGTCGGGGGCGGCCTGCACTTCATACCCAACGGCTTGGGGGTCAAGAGGGGCGGCCCCCACGGAGCGCCGGGGACGCGGGGGTGCGGATGGGCGGCCGCGGGGTGCCGGCGGGGGGAGGGGACCGCGAGTGTGCCCGCGCGTGGCTGCGTGTGCCCGCGCGCGCGCCAGCCTTTGTGGGGAAGCGGCGCGGCGGTGCCTGCGTGTCCCCGGTGCGTGTGCGCGCGGGTGCTTGGCGCCCTGTTTGTGTAGGTGTCTGGGTGTGAGCGGAGAGGGTGCGTGTGCGCGCCGTGCGCGGGCCCCGGCCCCCGGAGGAGCTGTGTAGGGGGCTGGCACCGCAGGATGCTGGGCCGCGGATTGTTTTTCTCCCGGAGGCAGAGACGCGGTGGATGGGGAGGGGTCTGTCTGGGGGTCCCGCCGGCTGCAGCCCGGGGGGCACCGCTGTCAGGAGGTGTGCAGCCCGGCGGCGTCTTCTCTCTCTCCGCGGTACCCGGTTAAGCATGGGAAGCTGTGGGGTTTGAGCCGCCCCGATTCGGGCTTCGACGGGGAGAGCCCTCCCTCTCCCCCGGGTGTTCATTGGGTAGAGCTATGGGGCTTCCACTGTCATCCTCGCCTCTGAGGGTCCTGGGACAGAAGCCCGGACCAGAAGAGGGTGGAGAGTGCTGTGGGTGCTCCAGCCTCGGCCAGAAAATGCCCCTGCAGGCATTGCTCCGGTGCACCCCTGGCACCCATCTGAAGACAGCACCCTCCTGGCACAGCCCCCCTACGCACAGCCCTGTCCCTGCCCGTCCGGTCTAGGTCAGCACCCAGCCCCATGCTCGCCCAGCACCTCACTGTACGTCCCTGGGCCGTAACCACCGCCCCCCATGACCCTCCCCGGCCGTGGCAGCTGCGTGGGTGTCCCGCCGTCCCAGTCTGGAGGCAGGTTCCCCTTTCCTCCTGGCTTCTGCAGGACCCAGAGCCTGGGTTTGTCTGCCCACATCCAAACATGTGGTGTGCCTGGGGGAGCAGGGGGAGGGGTTCAAAATGGCTGCCAAGATGGCTGGTCGCCTCTCCGCCTCTCTCTGTCTGTTTCTCTTTCTCTCTTTCCCTTTTCTGCTTGCTCTGTTCCCTTAGCTGCTACAGGAGTCACCGCAGAGAAGGGTTTGGACAGTGTGGGGACAGGTGTGGGGGACTCCTAAGGGTGATGTCTGCTCTAGGCCTGTTGACCTCGATGCTGCTTGCTTCTTGGAGAGAGGCTGTGCGTCTCTGCTCTTCTTTCCAGCACCCCAGGGGCAGGCAAGAGCTTGTAACCTGACCCTAGACTCAACCCCTTCAGCCCAGCTAACAGCTTGGGGGCTCCCTGCCCTCCAACCTGCTCTTCTAGGCCTGACACCCTGAACTGGTCATTTGGGGTGTTGTGGTGCCCCATGGAGGGTCCCGATCTCTCTTCCCCTCCATTTGCCCCATGGCCAGGGGCTCAGGACTCCGGGTGGGCCTGGGTCAGGCCCCAGCTGTGGGGGGAGGTGACTTTTCCTTCTTCCCGTCTCCCCACCCACTAATACCAAATTTATTACTTAAAAGTAGGATGAAAACGGAGAATAAGAGAAGGAATACAACCTTCATTATCATATCGAGAAAATTATCCGTGATTTTCCTAACTAGCAATTTGCCTGCCATGCCGTTCAGAACTGACTTGCCCATTAATTACAGAGATGAAAAATCATCTGGAAAGTGGAAAAGGGAACTAATTCGATCCCTGGGTGGTGGCAGTGGCACCCATGCACTGAGCCACATATGTGTATGCTCACATATGAGGGCCCGCCTTCCTCCTCTCTCTCAGTGACCCCCCCGTGGGGCCTTAGCCTGCCCCATGCTGTGGGTGCTGCCCTCCAAATGCCCCACTAGGCCATCCCTCCACAGCGCACCCAACCCAACCCCCACTCGGGGAGCTGGCTTAAGGCATGATCACCCCTGCTAATGCCTGATCTTGGGCTTGGAGGCTACGCAGGGTTAGGGAGGGTGGGGAGCTGGGGACCAGCGTACCTGGGCCCTGGTGCCTGTAGGGAGGAGGTGGAAGGGAGACTCGTGAAGCCCTGTTTCTATTCCCAGCGTGCCCTGGGGAGCCCCTTCTCCTGAGGGGGCCTAGGAGAACCCACCAGACATGTGGGGGAGGGGCTGGCAGGCTCCCTGGCTGCTCTGGAGTCTGCATCAAGCCGTCTGGACTCCGAGCACCGCCCCCCCATACCTCCACCTGTGAAAGCCACCTGCGTCTGGAGTTTGCAGCCTTCCTGTACCCCTCCCTGTACCCCCCCCCACCAGCCTGGCTGGTAGGAGAGCATGAGGTGCTTCAGCCCCAACTTGGGCATCTGGTGTGGGGGGGTGCTGATCCCAGGAGGTTATGCTGCTGGGCTAGAGTGGGTACCCCGATGAGGAAGAGGAGGAGCGGGATCCCTGCCATCCCCACCCGCCAGCCGTGGGGAGCTGGAGTTCCAGGGCTCTGCTCCCTCCTACCTCTCCAGCCAGCTGTGTGGCCAAGGACAAGGCTCCGGTTTCTATGTGGGCGCCTCTCGGGGATCCGATTTCCAGACGCCAGACACTTCCCCTCTTCCAGACCCCTCTTTGGGGGGCGGGAGGGGTTCCCTGGGTCTGGAAGCGGACCTGGCTGCAGTGACCCTGGAGGTACCTGGGCTGGGTCTTGGCCACCCCCGTGAAAGAGGAGAGCAGGGTCCCCAGAAGAGGCTGCTGCTGAACAGAGCCATGGGGGCGGGGGTCTCACCACCCCCGGAATCCAGTCCTCCGACCGATGTCTGTGTGTGTTCCGTGTGTGGTTTGGATGGTGACCTGGCTAAGCCTGTGTGTGACCACGTGTCCAGCAGGCTAGCCCTATGCTGGTCGGGCTCTCCTGGGTGCTGGGGCTGTGAGTTTGGCAGAGTGGGCGGCCCGTGCGTGTCCGTGGCCCTGCACAGGAGGAGGGTCTGCGTCTTACGTGCGCTGGCAGCCGTGTGCCCAGGGGTGTGTGCACGGGGCTCCTCAGGACCGGGCTGGGGGCACTTCTTCATGCAGTCTGTGAGCACGTGCCAAGTGTCTTGTCTCTCAGGCACTGTGCTGGCGATGCCGTGGGGACAGTGCCCTGGTCCTGTCCTCACAGAACTCACAGTCTGGCCACACGTAGCGACTTGAGTCAAGAGGCTTGTATCACAGGAGTTGGGGAGAAAGCTTATGTCTCCTTTCTGGAGTGGCCGGGGTCCCAGCTGGGGAGGGGGCAGCCCCGGAGTCGGAAGGTAGCAGCCCCCGCGTCCAGGCACCTGCCGCAGGTCAGGCAGTGGGGCATCTTGGGGTTTGGCCCTGCATGATCTTCCCCATCACCTCAGCCCCTTCACTCCCTCTTTCCTTGCCACTCCACCAACATCTAAGCAAGATCCCACCCCAGGGCCTTTGCACTGGCTGTTCTTCCACCTGGGACTCTCACCAGACATCTGCAGGGCTTTTGCTCCTTCACCCGCTTCAGATGTCACCCCCCCTCCCAGTAACCTTTACCCCCGTGCAGCCTGTTTAAAATCGCAGCCTCCCACCTACCTCCTGACTTTTCCGAGCACGAATGGCTTTTCTCACACTGTAATTTCTTGATTTATTATGCCTGTTTATTTATCATCCCAACCAGGATCCAAGTGCTCAGGAAGTTTGTTACTCAAGGTTTGCTTTTGGATCCAAGATGCCTAGACTCCTCCCTGGCCCACAGTAGGTGTTCAAGGGATCTTACCTGAGTGAATGGGGGGGGGGGGTCTGTCAAAGGACTGGAGACTCCCAGGTGAGTCCTCTGGCTATGCATAGCAAGGACTCCCCATCCATCCTGCCCCTCTGGGGGGATTGAGGGCTGCCACTGGGGGCCTGACCGGGCCAGCTCTGCACCTGTCTGCCGTGCCCACCTGTGAGTACTCTCTCTGAGGTGGCCTCGTGGGTGCCCCAGTGGGTGAGGGTACGTGTATGGAGCCACCTGCCCATGGAACTGTGTGTGTGCTGTGGGGTTTAGAGCCTGGGGTGGGAAACGTAGGGGCCCTCTGCTCAGTCAGGGGCTAGGAAACCCAGGGTCAAGGCCTGAGCAGCCCCTCCTCCTGGGGCACTGACGCAGCCTCTCTCTCTCTCGTGGGGTGAGACCCTCACGCTTGTTTCAGGCTGCGGGGGCCCTGGCGAAATAGCGGAGCAGAAGCCCTCTGCTTCCCCACCCTGAACTCCAAAATTGGGGGAAGATAAAAATTCAATATATAGACACTGAGGCTAAAAATAGCCCTGCCCCCCAAAGTTAAAAATAGCCAGGGCCCCTCCCTCAGATGCTCAGAGTACCCTGCAAGTCAGGAGTGGGCAAGCTGGGAAGCCAAGCGGGTGCCCGTGTCCCGCCATCGGAGAGGAGGTGCAGGCAGGCCAGGGGCCCGGGGCCGGCTCTCTAGGCCAGGGTCTCCCAGACATGGCAGTCCGGATATTGGGGCCGGTCGTTCTTTGTGAGGGCTGTCCCTCCTAGCACCTTGGGCAGCATCCCTGGTCTGCACCCTCTAAATACCAGTAGCATCCTTCCCACCCCCAGTTGAGACACCTAAAAAGGTCCCCAGACGTTGCCAAATGGCCTGGGGTAGAGAACAAAATTGTCCCGTGTTGAGGACCACCGCTCAGGACTGGGGTCGGCAGACTTTCTCTGTGAAGAGCCAGACAGTAAATCCCGGAGACGGGCAGGTGGCCTGGCTGCTGTCCTGCGTATTCTCCCTCTGCCTCTTCCTCACAACCTTTCAAAAGTGGCGAGAGCATTCTTAGTCCACTGGCTGTGCAAAAACAGTCAGTCGCTGGGCCCTAGGTGGACAGCTCCTGCCCCAGAGTGCCCCCCAGTTGCCCTTGGTGGTGGAAGTTGGGGGACCTGTGGATGCACCCTCCTCAGCAGAGAAGCAGCCCCGTTTGGGGCACGCTTGTGCACTCACGGACGTGGCAAGTCTGGTACAGTCTGTCCCTGTCACCTCCTGGCCCTCACCTCTTCCTACTGCCCCACGCTCACGCCACTGGTGACACTGGCTTCCTCACTTGTCCTCAAACGTGCATCGGCCAGCCCCAGGACCTTTGCACAGGCTGTGCCCTCTGACAGGAACTCTTTTCTCTTCCTTGGCCACCTGTATGGCTCCTCCCTTTGCGGAGCTTTGCAGGGCTTTGCCGAAGTGTCTGGTCTTTCTAGATTGCCCTATTTTAAATTGTACACATGCACACCCCCCCCCCAGCCCCCCCCCCCACGTACCCCAGAGCCCCTGTTCCTCCACAAAACTGTATATCATAGAATTGACTTCTTTAGTGCTCTTTGTGTCTGGCTCATCCACGGATGTCTGTCCAGCTCCTAGGTCAGTGCCTGGTACCTAGGTGCTCTAAAAAAGGATATGTGAGGTCGCCTTATATTACTTCTAAGCCCTGTGGCCACCGCGGGAGGCTTCCATCCCATTTCCCTGGGGAGAGGCAGAATTCAGAGGAAGAACATGGGGGCCTCATCACACAGCCCGAAGTGGGCAGAGCTGGGATTTGAACGTAGGACCCTGGGACTCTTCCCTCTTGCCCTGCTGGGCATCATGTCCGCCTCCCTCTGGTCTCTGTATTCCCCACCCTGCCTCTTCACTGCCAGCATCTGGAGGCCCAGAGGCTCCTGCCACCTCCCACCCTCTGCCTTGGGCCGTGGCTCCTACCACTTCTTTCAGCTGTGCTCTGTCATGCTCAAAGTGCAAGGCTCTGGGATGGGCAGTGAACAGTATGAAGTGGGAACGGACCACAGGCCTCCGTAGTACCAACCTCCTGTGGTAAGGAGCTTAGAGGAGGCACCTGGCCAGTCTATAAGTCAGGGAGGGCTTCCTGGGGGAGGGGGCCTCCCAGCTGCAGCCTGGAGGGGGAAGGAGGGATAAAGTGGAGGGGAGAGAGAGTATGTGAGGAGAGGCCTGCCTGAGGTCAGAAAGAAGGTGGTGGCTCAAAGGGGAAAATGTAAGCGGTTTTATGGCCAGGCGTGTAGAAAGGAGGCTGGAGGCTGGTCTTGGCAGAAGAATTGAGTATGTGCCATGAGGTGTGTCCATGGGGCTGGGAAGGCCTATGGAGGGGTCAAGGAGCACCAGACAGGATGGGAATATTCAGCGTGAGTTCTCTCTGGCTCCTGGGAGGGAGAGAACCACAGAGGGAAGCAGGGGGGTCAGGAAGCCAGCAGGAAGAGGAAGCCACTGTGGGCTGTCAAAGTGAAGACTCTGGAAAGGGCCTTGAGACATCAGAGATGGGCTGGTGCGGGGGTTCTCAAGACAGGAGTTGACATGGTTTGCTGGGTGGTTGGTAGGAGGGTGAAGAAAGAAAGCATGGGCTAAATGGCAGGATTCTGGCGTTGACGGCTGAGTGGACAGGGAGAGAAAAGGGGTGGGGGTGGGGCTCACCCACTGCTCTCAGCAGCCCCCACCTCCCCCCAGTGTAATCTCCCTTGGCAGCAGGAGGAGTCTCTGAACTTCTGAGTCAGGCCATGCCCCTCCTCTGTTCAGAACCCTCCTTGGATCCCACCTCACTTGGAGATAAAAGCCTGTCCTACCCTCGACTCACAAGGCCCTGCTAGCTCTGTCCTTTAACCTGCCCTTGCCCTCACCTCTTTCCACTCTCCCCCTTGCTCACTGGGCCGCAGCCACGCGCCAGCAGATTCTGCCTCAGGACCTTTGCACATGCTGTTCCCGCTGCCCAGGATGTTCTTTCCCCAGGCACCTAGATGGCTCACCTCCTTGACGCTTCTGCTAAAATGTCTCCCTCTGGGAGAGGTGTTCCCTGACCACCCCGTTTACATTTGTACCCGCAGATACACCCCTACCCCCATCCTCCCCTTCACGCCTATTTTCCTCCAAAGCACTTGTGACCCAGTCGGAACTAGGTAACTATGCACTGAATGGATGACCTGTTCTCTGGGTCTGTTTTGTCTCTGTTCATTAAACAAATTAATAAGTACTTGTTCTTGCCCAGGACTGGGCATGCAACAGAGAGCCAGATTGACCGATGATGGAACTTTCCCTGAGGAGTCCCCAGCTGGTGGGAAAGCTAGACGTTCAACAACAGAGCCAAGTCCAATTAGTGGGGACAAACGTGGAGGCCCAGTGTGCCATGAGTGTGGGAGTAGGAGAGACCAACGCAGGCAGTCCTGGGGGCAGAACCTTTTGAAGGAAGAGTGGGGGCAGGGACAGGAGCCCTAGCACTGTGTGTATGGGCAAGGGAGAGGTGTGTGGGGTGGGGGCAGGCACCTTAGGAAGCTAGAGCAGAGAAGGGATTGACAAGGTGGCTGGAGACCAGAGCCTGAGATGCCATGCTAGGGCGTCTGAGACAATAGGTAGCCATGGAGGGTGGTAGGCTGGGAAGGACATGATTGGGTTTTCATTTTACAAAGATCACTTGGGCTGGGTGGAGAGCAGATGGGGTGGGAGTGGCAGATAGAAGGGGGAGACCAGGGAGGAGGCCTCGGGGGGAAAAGCGACTGCTTCGAATCGCCCCCACCCCTCTGTGGTCCAGTGCCACTGGGCAGCCGGAGTGACCTTTTAAAACTGACAGATCAGACAAACCCCACCCTGTGGCGCTGACATCTAGTGGGAGAAAGATAACAGTAAAATGCACGGCTGGCATGCCGGTGATGGGTGCCATGGAGAAAAAAGCCAGGATAGGATGGAGGAGTGTTGGGACCAGCAGGGCCGCCCTGAGCAGGCGATGTCGGAGCAAAGAGCTCGAGGAGGCAAGGGCGGAGCCGTGCGGGCATTTGGGGAGGAGAGAAGAGCCTGTGCAAGGGCCCTGTGCAAAGGCCCTGAGACGGGACTGTGCCTGATGGCTTCCTCCAGGAACCAGGGGCTGAGTGAGCAAGGAGGAGGGTGGGAGGAGCTGTGGGCAGGGCCGTGGGCACCCCAGGGAGGACTTGGGCTTTTGCTCTGAGTGAGGTAGGAGTCATAGAAGGTTCTGAGCCGAGGAGGAATGCGCCCTGACCCAGTACTCACTGGCGCCCTCTGGCGGCTGTGGGAAGAACAGGCTGCGGGCAGCAAGGGCCGGAGACCTGAGAGGAGGCAGCAGGTCTGACCAGGGGGCAGGTGATGGGGCTGGACCAGGGAGGGCCGAGGAGTGGGAGGTAAGCAGATCCTGCAGGAGGGGCTGCAGGAGCTGCTGGGGTTGGATGTGGGGTGAGGAGAGAGGGGTCCAGGAGGAGCTCTTGGGGGGACTGAGCTGTCCTCTGGGGGAGATGGAGGGAGATGGGGCTGGAGTGGAAGGTTTGGGGAGGACCCTGCCCTCTCTGAGCCCACAGTGCCCTTCCCAGAGAGGGCTGCGTGCTGGGCACTGCCTGGACACTTGCCCCACCTCTGCAAGGTTTATCTGTTAGTCCCCGAGGGGAGCTGGGGAAATGCACTGAGAGAGGCAAAGAGCTAAGCCTGAGGCCACACAGCAGATTCAGACCCGGGAGCCTCTTCCTTGTACCTTCCCTGGGGGCCTGCCGCATCCCTTTTTTTTTTTTTTTTTAAGATTTTATTTACTTATTTGACAGAGAGAGGGAGAGAAAGCACACAAGCAGGGGGAGTGGCAGGCAGAGGGAGAGGGAGAAGCAGGCTCCCCGCTGAGCAGAGACGTCGATATGGGGCTCAATCCCGGGACCCCAGGATCATGACCTGAGCTGAAGGCAGACACAACCGACTGAGCCACCCAGGTGCCCTGGCCTGCTGCTTCCTTACTCTGCCATGCCGGAGGGCTTCGTGGAGGAGGCAGGCTTGTGGTGCTGGGCTCTCAGGCTGCTGGCTTAGGGGCTAGAAGCAGGAGACTTTTATGTGGAGGGGCAGGGCCGTGAGGGGCCCAGAACCCCCTCTGTTGGTGCCCTCCCCCCCGCCCCCGGGCATTCAAACTCCCACCCACTCGAGCAGAGGGTTGCCACGGCAGCTGCACTCTAGGGCAGACTGGAGGCGCCCCCTCTCCTCCTGTCACCTTCCCCTGCCCCATTTCAGGGCACCTGAGGACAGAGCCTGGGCCATGTCACCCATCCCCAGGACCCCTGCTACACGCCCCCTTGACTTGACACCGACATGGGGCTCAGGAGCAAACAGAGGCAGGTGTGGGTGAGGCTGGTGGGCTGCGCACGTGACCTGGGGGTTGGACATGCCTGGGGTCTAGTCTCCTTTCATGTGAGGGCAGTAGGCCCAATTTCCCATGCATTCGGTTAGGGTCACCCAAGTCTGCTGAGGCTGAGGTGGGGACAGATGCAGGTGCAGGCGCATCTGGCCTTGTGGCTGCAGCCCCTGTGGGTGTGCCCAGCTCTGAGAGTGCTGTCACACACGTGCAGCGGAGGGGCTGCAGGAGGGGCTTCTCTCGGCCACCGGGGGCTCCCCAGCCCAACTTGGCGGGGCCAACCTGCCTGGGTTCAAAGTCCCCTTATCACTTGGGTGCCCCTGGGTCCTCACGTTCCTCCTCTGTAAGATGTAGGTGTGTGTCTCTCCCCTAACCACCCCCACCCCATGTACTCAGTGCCTGTGGGTTAAATGAGCTGTGTGTATACAGTGCTTGGAATGGGGCACCGAGGTGTCGGCTGCTGTCCCCGGCATCACGGGAGGTTCTGGGCCTGGAGATCCAGCAGGCCTCCCACTCCCATAGTTTGTGAAAGGCTCTCCCCAGCTCCGCGTCCCAGCCCACCATGTGTCCTGACCCCCCATGCGAGTTTCCTAGGGTTGCTGCGACAAAGTACCGCAGACCAGACGGCTTTAACAACAGAAACTCACTGTCCTAGCTCTGGGGGCCCGAAGTCCAAGATTGGAGTGTGGGCCGGGCCAGTTCCTTCCGGAGGCTCTGAGGGAGTCTGCCCTCGCCTCCTGCATGGCTTCTGGGGGTTCGCTGGCAGTCCTTGGCATTCCTTGGCTCGTAGACGCATCACCCCGACCTCTGCCTCTGTCTTCGCGTGGCGTACTCCCTGTGCGTGAGTCTGTGTCTAAGTATCTCCTTTTTGTAAAGACACCAGTCACGCTGGACGAGGGTTCACCCTAATGACCTCATTTTAACTTGATTACCTTTTTAAAGACCAAATAAGGTCCCATCCTGAGGTGCTGGAGAACAGGACTCCAACGTATCTTTTTTTTGGCAGCGGGGGGTTGGGGGGGTGGGCAATCCATAACACCCCCTCCCAAGGCCTCAGGGGTAGTCGGGCTCAGGCCTCCCAGGATATGGCTCCCACCTCCCCACATCTGACCTTGCCTCCCCACGTAGGTGGGCACCAGGCGGCAGGCAGACCCACCCAGGGCCGGTGGGCACACCGTCTGGCCTGGAAGAGAGGGGAGGAACGGAAGTCACAGTGCCCAGCTCCTCATACCCCAGCCCCGAGCGGGGGCCAGGTCTGGGGGCGCTTGGGCCTTTCCGGGCAGAGCTGCTCTGGGGAACGGGCCTTCAGGGAGTGGTGGGCAGCCCAAGGGGAACGCCATCTACACCGCTGAGCAATGGTGCCCGGGCTGTGTGGGTCGGGCCTGGCCCGCGGGTCACAAACACCTGTCTCCGGCTGCCCCACCCCGGCACCTTGCATTCGTTCAGTAAAGATTGGTCGTTGCCAGGGGCTGGGGTGGGGGAACGGGAGGGACTGGGGTGATCACAAAGTTTTGGAAATAGACCGTGGTGGTGGCAGGGGCACAGCATGGAGAATGTAATTAATGCCACTGGATTATACATGTAAAAACGGTTAAAATGACACATTTTATGTGACATAGCTATTATACCATAATTTTTTAAAGGCCTCTCTGGCTGCCGGTGGGGAGCCCGGAGTGCGGGAGCAAGAAGGGTGGGGGGGGGTTGCTGGAAGGAGGCCAGGGCTGTCTGGAGGGCGGTTGCTGGGGACAGACAGACGCCGGGGTGTCCCGGAGGCACAGACCGAGGACTCAATCCTGAACTGGACGTCGGGGCGAGGGAAGGAGGAACCAGGGATTTTGACTCCTGGGGTTGCAGCCCAAGGACCTGGGGGGGGATGCTGGGCCCATGGACTAATATGGGGAGGGGGCCTTTGTTTTAGGCTGTTCAGGCCGAAGGTGCCTTGGAGACCCGAGGGTGTAGACGGTGAGGAGAGAAGCAGGGCTGACACTCCAGTGTGGCAGTCATCACAGTCTAGACGGCGTCTAAACCATGACGCCAGTTAGAGCCCCCGGGAAGGAGTGCGGGTGGGGAAGAGGCCTGGGGACTCCACCTGAGGTCGCAGCGTCCTGGGTCCGGGTGCAGCCCAGAGGAGCGAGGGGCGCCTCGCACTCAGACGCATGCTCCCCGTGCCCTGACTCGCGCCGCGCTGTGGACAGCGCCCTCGGATGGGTCCCGGGCTGGCCTGTCACCTGTGCAGACTACTGTCCTTAGCAGAAGCCCGCAGGTTTGAGGCACAGAGGGAACTGGGGTTGGTGAGGGGGGGGAAGGACTGGCTCAAGTTCACACCACTTGTGAATGGCAGAGTCGGATCCAGACCCGTGTGGGTTGGCTGCCCCCAGAGCCTGGCACCCAGCAGCCTTTCCGGCATTAGCCAGCCACTAGCTAGTTTGAGTCCCCCTGGGGAGAGCCGGGGAGGGGAGTGTCCTTAGTGTGGGGTCAGTGCCTCTCCTGAGCTTGACCGTGGCTGGGAGCCGAGGTGGGGAGTGGGGGGTGATGAGGAAGCCCCTGCCTCCCACAATGTAACATTGTGAAATGCTGGGAAAGGAGCCCAAAGCACCACAGGCCATGTCTGGTGGGGGGGGGTGCTTCCTGAAGGCTGGGGGCAGGGAGGGCGCCCGTATGCCGGCCGCGCTGTCAGATCACTTCCCATTTCGCGAGAGGAGTCTGAGGCTTGGGAGGGGTGTCCTGCCTGGGAGTGTGCTGTTCCTGCCTTTATTTCCTGAGAAACTGTCCAAGTCCCTGCCCTCAAGGAGCTCATGGTCTGGTAGGGAAGGTTGACCGCAGACCTGCTAATATCGTCCAGGTAACTTCAGGTGTGGTTGAAAGCTGTAAATCAAAAACGGGGCAACAGGATGGCAAGTGGGAGCAGCAGGAACGTTTGGGAAGGTCCGGTAGGTTGCCCTGCTGGCATAGCCTTGGAGTTGAGCCCTGACCGGTGAAGCCATAGCAGGTGTACAGGGATCCTGGGAGAGCATTCCAGGCAGAGAGAGCAGCCCTGGCAAAGCGGGGGTGGGGGTGGGCGGGGAGAAGCTAGAGCATCCTAGGAACTGGAGGGGGCTGGTTACAGATCAGGGTGACACCAGGTCACCGGTGGCCTCTAGGCCCTGGTGAGGAAGCAGACCCCAGTGGAGAGCTGAGGGGAAGGTTAACACTCGGATCTGCGTCATTCAGTGATCCCTTAGCACTGAGTGGAGGGCAGGCGTGGAGGCAGGGAGGCCGAGACAAGCATCCAGGCGCGGCAGGCGGCTTGGTCCTGGATGCGGGCACTGGGGGCCACAAGTGGGCAGGTTGGCGAGGTGCTTTGGAGGCAGCTGTCAGGACTTGCTGGTGGAGCTTATGAAGGGGAGAGGTGGTGAAGGGTGAGGAATCGAGACAGATTCCTAGGTTTGGGGTCTGAGATTCAACAAACACATTGCTGTGTGCCAGGCCTGTTCTAGAAGCTGGGGCTAGCTGTGAGCAAAGCAATCCAGTGATCTGTATCTGTGCAGGGGCCATTCCATACAAGAAATAAATAACTACTCTTTTTTTTAAGATTTTTATTTATTTGAGAGAGAGAGAGAGCATGAGCGGGGCGGGGGGGGCGGAAGGAGAGGGAGAAGCAAGCAGGCTCCCTGCTGAGCAAGGAGCCCGACTCGGGACTCCATCCCAGGACTCTGGGATCATGACCTGAGCCTAAGGCAGATGCTTAACCAACTGAGCCACCCAGGCGCCCCTAAATAGTTACATTTGAACAAAGGCCTAAAGGAGGCGAGGGGGAGCAGCCTTGTGGGTAACTGGTGGGCAGAAGATACACGTGGAGGAACTGGCAAGTGCAAAGGCCCTGGGGCAGGGGCTGGTGTGGTCAAGGAATAGCAGGAGGCAAGAGTGGCCTGAGCAGAAATGGGATCAGGGAGCTGATGGGGCTGGTGGATAGGCTTTCGTTTGGTGGAGGAAAAACAGTAATTCGGGGCTCTGTTGAGAGATTCCAAACAGAAAATAAGAGATACGGAAGGTATTTGTTGGTTAATGGCATTGAAACTATGGGACAGACTGGGGTGGCGGCGAGGGAAGACCGAGTAAGTGGGTGTTCATACTCTGGAGGGCCGGTAAAAACCCAGATGCTGGCCCTCCCCAGAGAATGTGTGTTTGCAGAAGTTCATGGCCATGCTGGCGCCACTGGGTCAGGGCCACTCTTGAGAACCGCGGGGCAGATAAAGCAAAGGGCCGGGGGCAGAGATCTGGATTTGCAACGCAGAGAGCATCCAGGGGAGACCGGAAGGGAGAAGGGAGGAGCAGCTGAGAGGGGAGGAAATGGGCCAGCACGGAGCCCTGTGCCCGCGGAGTTGCAGTGCCCAGGGACGGGCAGATGGGTGGGAGGATTGCAGGGGAGAGCACACAATGCCAGTCCCCCATCCCGGCCCCCTAGGGGACCGCACACCCCTCCCTTACCCCCGCCTGCCTGTCTCCAGCTTACCTCGAGGGTCCCCCCAGAGGGGAAGGAGGGGACTCAGTTGTCCCTGGTCCCTGATCTGTGGCGCCAGCCAGCTGGATTCTAATTAGCTACCAGAGAGGGAGACACAGGAAGCAAGGGCTGGGGGCGGGGCCTGGACTCCTGCCCAAGACTGGGAGGCTGCCAGTTCAAGGCCAGGATGCCTGGACACCCCCGCCCCGCAGTGCTGGGTGAGGAAGCCAGGTCAGGGAGACAAGTGGGCAGGGTTGGGATTTGGGGATGGAGAAGAGGCTTCCAGAAGGCCTTTATCTCTCGTGAGAGAGGGTCTGAGGCCTGCCTGGATGCGGGCAGGCCCTTCACAGCCATGACATCCTGGTGAGCTGCCCCTGCTACCCGAGGAGGCGCTGTGAGACCACGGGAGGAGCTTCCAGGAGGTCCCCTTTGGTCCAACGTGCCCAGATGGGTGGGTCTGTCTGCCAGCTGGGGGTGGGAGTTGGCAGTGTAGGCCAGAGGGCCTGGAGGGGCAGCCAGGGTGCGGCTTCAGTCCCATACAGCTGGCTCGGGGGGAGGTACCTTGACTGGCCCCTCTCGGGGATAAGCCCTCAGCCACCAGGAGGAGGAGAGGGGACCTGCCCAAATGCCTCTCCTCCTGGGCCTGCTGGGGCCCTGCCCCCGCCTCACTCTCCCTGTTCTCCCCAGGCTGGTGGGCCAGGCCGTGGCGCCCACCTGCTGATGCGGGGCAAGGCCCCCGGCACAGGACACTGAGCGCCCCGAACACGCCCCTGGCCACCGCCATGGCCCGCCTGGCCGCAGTGCTCTGGAGTCTCTGCATCACCGCCGTCCTGGTCACTTCGGCCACCCAAGGTAGGTGCTGCTGGGGCTGGAGAGGAGCCGTGCCTCCAAAATGCAGCTGGGAGGGCAGAGAAAATGTTGAAATACCTCCCATGCACTTGGTGAAGAACCGCAGTCCCCAGCTCGCCCCAGGCCGCGGCGGAACCAAGCCAGAAGAAGACTTGGTAATCGCACCTCCCAGCACCACTGAGGGGTCCCTGGACCAGCCCCTCACCCCCAACACCCGGGGCAGCAGGGCCCATCCTGCCAGGGGTCCTGGAGCCTGGGATGCGGGCTGTGGCCTCCTGGGACCAGGATCGGCCTTCCCGGTGAGCGATACTCCCCTGTCTTATGTGTGTGTCTTTCTCTGTGATTACATCTCTGAGGCTCTCGCTGGGAAGAAGGCTTAATTAAAGCATGCCCGCTGACGTTTATTTAAAAACAACTAATTACGCGGCTCGGCCCTATGCCGGCCCCAGGATCCTGTACATGCAACAATTAGTGCCCCAAGCCTGCCCGCCCACCTCCACCAATCACTCAATTATGGTCCCTGCGACGGGCCCAGGCGGGGGCAAGGGCAGGGCAAGAGGACAGGCAGAAAGAAGGGGCCTGCTGGCCTTGCCCCTAGCCCTGGGCATGCCCCCAGCCGGCACCCCCCAGCTCTGTCTGGAGAGCACTGTTGGGGGACTCTGCTCCCCAGTGTCCCTTCGCTAGCCCAATACTCCCGAAAGCCACAGAGGTGGAGGGGGCATTGCTCCGTCAGGCCCCGGGGGAGCCTGGGCAGCTGACGCCTTCTGCTCCCCCAGTGCCCACGTTCTCTGCCCATCCAGGTCCTGTCCCACTGCCCCAGCTGGGCCGGGAGGGGCCACTTCCACCCCCAGACCCATCTGAGCCAGCCCTCCACCCCCGGCCTCCCTCCCAGGCCCGGGAAGGACTAAAATTAGCTGTGGAAGCAGATGGTGTTAGAGGAACACATGTAATACTTTCCCCCAAGTGAGACTCAACTCACCCCAAAAAACCCCCGGGGCCTAGCTGCCATCCCCCTGGGGCCCCCCACCTTATAGTGGAGGGAGCAGATCTCTGAAAGGGGTCTGCTTGGCACTGCTGCCCTAGGGCACCCCTACTTCTCTGTACCCACAAGCCACAGTCCGCACATCGGAGCCTGTGAGTCCCTCTGCGTGTCCCCACTCCCCCGCCAGCACCCTGCGAGGCCTGGCTGGGACCAGCGTCTAAGAAGGTGGCTGACCCGGCAGCTGTGGACCACGCGGAGCCCACTCTGTCCTGTAGAGACTGGCTGCCTCAATCTTTTTTTTTTAAGATTTTATTTATTTATTGGAGAGAGAAAGAGGGAGCACGAGCGGGAGAGGGAGAGAATCTCAAGCAGACTCCCCACTGAGCGCAGAGCCCAACACGGGGCTCGATCCCAGAATCCCGAGATCATGACCTGAGCCGAAGGCAGACGCTTAGCCCCCTGAGCCCCCCCCGGCGCCCCTCGATAACCTTAATGATAGTGGACTCAGCTCCCCTCACCTCACTGTCCCCGTTAGGCCTTTGTCCAGATGTAACTGTGGGGGGGCCCTCGCGCCCGCTGCAGCCGTCCCGGTGCTGTGAGGTGGGAGCGGCAGCTCCTGGGAGAAGGAACCGGGGCCACAGGGGTGGTCGGCTACCGGACGAGGCCGCTGGTGGGGGGTTTAAACCCTGGCCGTCTGGCTCCAGAGCCGGAGCTGTCGGTCCTCACACGGCATGGGAGGGGGGCTGACGTGTGACCAGGCAACCCCACCGGGCGTGTTCTTCATCGTCACACTGACCCTCACCACACAGGGCGCCATGCCCGGGGCTTTCTTTGGGAACGTTCTGTAGCGCGTGGACTCCTCGACGCGGAGCCCTGGGCTGTCCGTGCTGATCGTACACTGGGGACGGAGGCCCGAGGAGGCTAGAGCTGGCTGTTCAAGCCGAGTGCGCGTCAGAAACGTGGGTGGGCACGCAGGTCCGAGGCGCCTGGCCTCCCCCTGGAGATCCTGAGTCAGCAGGCCTGGGGGTGGGGAGCCGCGTGCTGCCAGTGCTGCCGACCCCCAGGCCCCACTGAGAAGCTCTGGCCCCACGGATGTGCCAGGCGTGTCGGCTGAGGAGAGGCCAGGCCAGGCGCTGGGGCCTGAGAGCGTTTCCTCCCGAGCCGTCTCTCCCCCTTGCATGGGGTGGTGTGAAGTTAGAGAAGTACCCCAGACCACTCTCCCCTCTGACACCAGTTACAAGTTCGGGAGTCCTTTAGACCACCCTCAGATTTGATGATTCCCTAGAAGCATTCCCAGAATTCCCAAATGCTGTTATACTCACGGGGACAGGTCAGTACGGTGAACGGTTACAGATAACGTCAGCCGAGGGGACAGGTGTGTGACCGCATGCGTGGTGCGCTGCCAACCCGGGACGCTCCCCTGAGCCTCGGGGTCCAGAGTAGACACGGGTGACCACCCACATGACTGACCTCAGTCCCCAGCCCTTCTGGAGGTCAGCTGATACCCAAAAGCTCCTACTCTCATCGTTGGTGTGCTCAGTTGCTAGGGCCGCTGTAACAAAGGACCACAGGCTGGGGGCCTTCGACAACAGAATTGTATTGCCCTACAGGTCTAGGGGCTGGGAGTTCAAGACCAAGGGGTCAGCAGGGTCGGCTCCTTCTGAGGGCCATGAGGGAAGCTGCTGTTCCAGGCCCTCTCCTGGGCTTGCAGCTGGCCATCTTTCCCTGTGTCTCCACACCGTCTTCCCTTTGTGTGTGTCTCTGTGTCCAAATTTCCCCTTTTTATGGGACATTGGTCATACTGGATTAGGGCCTACCCTAACGGCCTCATTTCAACTTGATCACCTCTGTTTCAAATTTGGTCCTGCTCTGAGGTGCGAGGGATTGGAACTTCAGCATATGAATTTGAGGTGGGGAGGACACAGTTCAACCCATCACAGGAGTATAGGCCATCTGGCCTGGCCCGAGGCCCCCAGGTAGACAAAGACGCTCATCGGGCAGGACACCCCCAGTGCTTAGAGGCACCTCCCAGGAGCCGAGGGCAAAGACCTGACCGCACAGGTGGGCACACCGAGAAGCCCATTTGACAGATGAAAGAACGGAGGTCCGTATAGCCCACGTCCTGGGTACAGCCAAGCTGGAGGGGGCTTCTCCTCAGCGGGGTCTTCCCTCCCCGTAGGCCTGAGCCGGGCCGGGCTCCCGTTCGGGCTGATGCGCCGGGAGCTGGCGTGCGAAGGCTACCCCATCGAGCTGCGGTGCCCAGGCAGCGACGTCATTATGGTGGAGAACGCCAACTATGGGCGCACAGATGACAAGATCTGTGACGCCGACCCTTTCCAGATGGAGAACGTGCAGTGCTACCTGCCCGACGCCTTCAAGATCATGTCACAGAGGTGAGGGGCCCCAACCCACCGGGCTCCTGGGAGGAGGGCTGCAGGCGGTTCCTGGGGGCCCTGGGTAAATGCCCGTCCTCCACGCGGCCCCTGGCCCGGGCACCCTGTTCCCCCTCCGCCTTCCTTCTAGGCGTCCGGCCCCTGTTTCCTGAGCACCCGCTAGGCGCCAGGTCCCATGCACACAGCCGGGAAGACCCAGCCCCTCTTCCCCGGCAGCCCGCACCCACTAGGCACCTCCAGAAGCTCGTCCCAGGATTCGTGGGGGAGGGCGTGGAGGTCTCACAGTGTAAAAGCAATTAGCAGGACAGGGGGAAAGTGTCACGGGAGCTGAGGGAGAGCCCAGAGGTCACGCAGGCTTCCCGGAGCAGGTGACGTCTGAACACAGGTGACAGAAGTGCACATGAGCGTGAGAGAAAAAGTGAGTGCCTGAGTGTGCGAGGCTGTGTGTGTGAATGGGGGGGGATGCCAGGCAGAGGGACCGCGCGTGTGAAGCTGCAAAAGCCTTCCTCACACCCACCGCCGGCCACTCAGAGCTGGTCAGCTCCTCCTCCGCGGTGCACCCAGATTTAACCGCCCCTGGCGCCGCCACCCCCCGGGCTTGCCGCACTGTCTCCTGCCCCGACTTGCCTGCCTCGGGCTGTCCCCCACACAGCAGCCAGGGGGTGCCTGTGAACACCTGAGGGGCACCCACCTCACTCAGAGCAAAAGCCTATCTCCCCTAGGCCCACAAGGCCCCGCACGCGCACGCTCTGCCCTGTGCTCTGCTCCTGGCCTCCCCGTCTCCACGCTCCCCCCCCACTCAGCCGGCTCCAGCCGCCATCGTCCGCCACGGCCTCCTCTGGGTCTTTGCACCGGCCGTTCCCCCTGTCTGGAATGCTATTCCCCGACACCCACATGGCTCACCCCTTCCCTTGCCCGTGGATCTTCTTACCTGACTATTCTCTCAGCAAGGCCTGTCTGACCACCGTCTCTAAAATCGCAGCCCCCCCACCCCGACATCCTAGCCCCTTCCCTGCTTTATCTTCTAGCCCTGATTACCATCCACAGTTCTGTGGAATATTTTGCCTCTTTATCATGTTTGTCTTTCCTCTCGGGGCCATCAGCCCCATGGGGACAGGGCGCTGGTCCCCCGCCAGATGCACAGCAGGCACTCACTGAGTTTTTGCTAAACGCCCGAGAGAGGGCAAGGTTCCCTCCAGGACCCAGAGCGTAGAACGGAAGAAGGAGAGGAGGGCTGGAGCAAGCTCTGCAGCTCCTTGAATGCTGGCAGAGGATTCTAGAATAAGGCACTGGGCAGGGTCACGGAGAACGTCCAGAGAGTTTTGGGCAGGGTGTGGTCAGGTGGCTCAGACCAGTGGGCCAAGTTGGAGCCACCTCGTTCCCTGTCCCCCACCTTTTCTCCCTCAAACATGCGCCCCTCCAGCAGTCCTCGCCCTCCTCCCCCTTCCCTGTCTGACACCCCTGCATGAGAGCCCCTAATCCAGCTTCCCGGCCTTTGCTTAGGCTGTGCCCCGTCCCCCTTGGGACTCCCCTTCCTCCCACCTCCTGTCTCCAGCTTTCTCCCTGCCCACCTCATGCCTTCAGCCCCGGCCTCGGGGTCTGCAGGGTATGCCACGGTCTCCCAGCGGCCAGCACAGCAACTGGCTCGGCTCTGGCATTCGTGGGTTCTCGGTCCCAAAAGGGGGAATGCTGAACAGTGTGGTTCCAGGGGCCCAGGGAGTGAGAGGCCGCCGCTCTGCCACCTTAAAGCCTGGAGGCGAGGCTCTTCATGTTAGTTGGGGTACAGCCCTGCTGCTCTGACGGAGACACCCCAGAATAGGCAGAGTGACCTTAAACCAGATCGGAGGGAGAGACCCTCAGCCCTCGCTTCCCTCTCTCGGGGGCTCCCGCACCCAGCCCTTTTAAAGGCCACCTCGGGCCCATTCCCACCTCCCTGGCCGGAACTCGGTCACGAGTAGTCAGCTGCAGGGGAGGCTGGGACGCGCGGTGTCCAGCCCTTGTCTCTTCTGGATGTTGAGGTGACAGTCACATAACACATGCGTCATTTTAAAGCGAACGATTCAGCGGTAGTTAGTACATTCGCAACGTGGCGCAACCACCACCTCTCTCTAGTTCCAGAACATTTCCATCTTCCCGACGGGAAATGCCATCCCCGTGAGCTGTGACCCCCACCCTCCCCTCCCCCAGCCCTGGGCAGCCACTAATCTGCTTTCTGTCGCTGCGGCCCGGCCCGCCGCAGACATTTCGTACGGATAGGATCATGAAACGGGGCCTTCTCTGCCTGACTTCTCTTGCTCCACGGTGTCTTCGGGGCTTGCCCATGCTGTGGCCCATCAGAGCTTTCCTTCTGATGGCCAAATAATATTCCACGGTGTGGACGGACCACACTGCTTAGCCATTCCTCTGTCAGTGGACACTTGGGTTGTCCCCACCTTTTGGCAACTGTGTAAATGACGTCGCAGAGAACATTCACGAACGAGCAGTTGTTTGAGCCCCTGCTTCTGGGTCCTTGGCGAACAAAGCTAGGGATGCAGCTGCTGGGTCATAGGCAACTCTCTGCTTCACCTTCAGAGGCCAGGGCTGAGGTTTTAAAGAAGGGGGTTGAGGTGGGCGGGTAGGAGCAAACCCTCGTTAACTAACGTCCTGGCCCTGTGCTAGGGCCCAGAGCCCTCGATCGGAGAGACAGACGGCAGAGGAGAAACATCTTTTTGTTCGTATGTAGGCCTCCGTTTATATGTTAGCCAGGCTCCTAGAAGTTGGTGGGGACTCCGAGTCCCCGGTGGGGGAGTGAGAATGGCTTGGGCGTGAGGGGAAGAGACTGCCCCGTCCTCACTGCAGATCCTCGCAGCAGCTCCACCCAGAGCGCGGGACCCATCTAAGGCCCGGCCGGGGGCGGGGGGGAGAGACACACACGGGCACCGTGAGCATCCCATTAGCAGCATGTTGGCTAAGACACCGCCTTGTACACACGCCTTCGTGTCTTACTCTTCAATGAACGGCGAGGGGCTTTCCAGCCCATTTAGGACAGATGCCAAGGACGCGATGGCATCAGTGACATGCAGATGGGCTGTGAGGCCGGGGAGCTGGGAACACAGTTTATGGGGCAGAGTCTCTGGCCCAGCCCTGAGCTTGCTGCCTGGCCGGGGTCCAGAGTCGAAGCCTGGCTGGTGCGAAAGAGAGCAGGCAGGACACAGAAGATGATGCCCCCACAAGGCCCCTGGCCTTGGTCGCCCCAGTTCCGTCTCCATTTGGGAGTGCTCATTCCTCTCCTGACCCTGAATGTCCGCCCCCACCCCCCAGTTCTAGGCCGGTCTTTTCCCAGCTCCTCGTGTCTTCTCTGCAGGTGTAACAACCGCACCCAGTGCGTGGTGGTTGCTGGCTCTGACGCCTTTCCCGACCCCTGTCCTGGGACCTACAAGTACCTGGAGGTGCAGTACGACTGTGTCCCCTACAGTGAGTCATCTTGTTCCTCGTGCGGACACGGGCCCTTCCCCCTCCCAGAAGCAAGCGAGGAGGAGACACCTTGACCTTACACACACACACACACACACACACACACACACATAGACAGGGCCAAGTTAGGACCA
>NC_058403.1:204943218-204947321 GCF_002201575.2 Neomonachus schauinslandi
GGGGGGGCCGGGGCGGGGGCGGGGGGGGGGGGGGGGGCCCGCCTGGGCCGCCCCCCTCCCCACACATTCTCTCCCCCCCAGCCCCCCCCCTCCACAGTCAGTCCCTGCCCCACCCTACCCCCCACAGGTTCTGTCCCCATTCACAGGCCACTTTCTCCCACTCTTGTTACCCTGGCCCACTAGCCCTGCCCCTTCACATGTAGAAGGGCTCATTTACACCCTTCAAGGCCACACCCCAGAACTTGCTTGGTGCACCTATCTGTCTCCTGGTTCCCTGGACCTGGACCTTGCTGCCCTCCAACCTCTCTACCTCCCTTCCCTTTCTGATCACCCCCTTACGTGCCCACTCTTCCCTCTTACTCACTCCCCTTCTTTTCTCAACTCCCTCTCCTTTCTCTTGTCCCCCCTCACCTCTCATGTACTCCCAGTCCTGCCGCTTCCCAGTCCTGGAAGCTGGACTCCAAACCCATGGAGAGGCAGACTGCCCTCTGAGGCCTGGCGGCAGATCTGGTGTGAGGGGCTAGGGGCATCTTCCACAGATACCTATCTCCTGGGTAGTGTGCCCAGGACCATGATAGCACTTCCTGTCTGCAAGGGAAGTGCTGCCATGTTGGACTAGGGTGGCCCCCAGGAAGCCTGAGGAGGGTGATCTGGGGAGCCAGGGGCCTGGCTTTCTTGCATCTGGCCAAGGGGAACAACAAAGACAGGGTCTCTCCTCCTCAGCACTATGCTCTTAACATGGCCCTTCTTTCCTGCCCTCACTGTCCCTTCCCTTCCTCCCCACCATCCATTCCCCTCCTCTCCCTGCCAGCTTCATGTAGCCAACCTGGAGGTAGGGCCTCCGGGCAGATGGGGGAGGAGGCAGGGCCACCAGAGTGTCTGAGTGTGGGGGGCAGGGGCAGGGGAGCAGAGGGCCCTGTGGCCCTCCCACCCCAGCCTCCCCCCTCAACCTTTGATTTCTCCTTGCAGGTGATGACCTACGTGCTGGGGGAAACAGGATCACTTGTGTGCTTCCATAACCTTCTTTTACTCCTCACCCGTTCCTTTCAGCAGCTGAGGCCTCCAGCCGCCACCTGAGGGGGATGCCCATCTGAGCCTTGAAGCCTCCCCACAGCACTGGGGACACTCTCCACCCACCCCCGTGGCCGGGGCGGCAGGGAAGGGAGGCGGGAGGCCGGGAGCATTGCACGGCAGGGAAGTCAGGCTGGGTTTGAGGCTCGGCCTGGCTCTTGGATTTTCTGACTCTGAAACTTGAGCAAATGACTTAAACTTCTCCGAGCTGCTGCAAAAGGAGGCGAGAGGCCAGGACAGCATGCGTGTGACGCGCCTGGCCCAGGGCTGGCCCCCGAGCCCACTGCCTGCGGCAGAGTGCTGGATGTAAACGCCCCCCCAGGGCAGAGGCTTCGTCCTCACCCCCCAGCGCCCAGACCCGAGCCTGGTTCAGGACGTGCTCAGTAACGGTATGGGTGCCCCTCGAAGCCAGCTTAGCCCGTGTCTTCATCTGTGACGGTGGGAGGGGGGATCCCTTCCGGGGGATGCTGCCAGGAGCAGAGAGAACGTGGGTAAAGCTCCTCATGCGCCCCACGCCGTAGGTACATACGAAAGAAACGGTGCCCACTTTTGCCAACTGTGTGGACTCAGTTGTGTTGCTTCACTGCGCTGAGCCTCAGTTTCCCCATCTATAGACAGGGTTCTGGAAAGCCTGCCTGGGAAGTACCTACCATGGTTCCTAGCACTTAGTCACTTAGGAAGCAGAAGGCACTTGGTGGTCATTGCTTTTGTTGTGACTACTTGTAGTGATTTTTACCAGTTATTGCTGTTGGAAATAAAAAATAAAACTAATGACAGATGAGGATCACACTCCTCCTGAGACAGGTGAGATAAAGGGCAGGAAGAGCGTCCCTTGGTCCAAGTGGAGTCCAAAGCAAGTGGACACCATGCGGGTAAAGAAGCAGGACAAAAGTTAGAGGGCGCAGGGAGGAAAGAGGCATAGGGACCTCCTGAAGCTGACCCCCCCACACAGTGTGGGCCAGGGGCGTGACCCACAGAGACCAGGATGGCCCAGGGGATGGGCAGCCCCCGTCTGACTGAGAGCGAGCCTGAGCCCCGGGGAAGGCAGGACACACAGTGACTGTATCTGGGACACGGGGGGCCACGCGTGCCCTCAACAGGCAGAACCCAGGGCTGAGGGGCTGTAGCTCCTGGTTCCAGAGGAAGGGGAACTGGAGTTCAAGGGTGACGGAAGCTAGGGCCAGAGAACAGGGAGGCGGGGCGCTCACTTGTCCCCACTGTTTGTGTTCGCTGAGCACTTCCTGTGTGCCAGGCCCTGGATGAGGCGCTGGGAAGCAGCCAAACTCTCCCCTGTGGAACTCCCTGCTTGCGCCTCTAGAGAGGTGGCAGGAGAGCGAGGTCCTGGTCAGAGGTGCCCGAGGGGCCGGCGACACAGAGCCCGAAGGGGGAGCAGCCTGGGCAGCCATCTTGCCCTGGGCTTCAGAGGCTGGGGTGCCCCCAGTGCTGGTGCGGGTGAGTCGGGTGGGTGCAGGGTCCACCGCGGGGAGGGGCAGTGGGTGTGTGGGCCTCCCCCCACACACACACAAACACACCCAGACAGGCCCGACTAACGCTGGATTTGCCTTGCAGCTGAGCACATTCTAACCGTGCCCCCTTCCTCCCCTAGGTGCGCCTGCCCACCTGGCAGCAGGCAGGGAGCGCCTGGCTCCTGGGCCCCCGGGGGGGGGGGGGGCGGGCGGGGGAGCAAACTGAGCCACAGGCTGGCCCCGGGGGAGCGGGGGAGCGTGTCTGTGCCCCCACCTGCTGTCTGTAATGTCCCCCCCCACCCAGCCTCTTCCTTCTCTGCCTTTGTCTCCCCCACCCGGCTCTCTGAGGCCCAGGGGCGCTGCCTGTCATCCTGTGTCCCACTCTGCCGCCCTCTCTGTGTTGGCTTTTTCTGGGTTGTGAGGGCTTAGGGGAACTCAGCTGGACCCTAGCAAGGCCAGCACAGAAAGGGAAGGAGTTCAGCATGTTCCTTCAGCTGGGGGCCCCCAGGCCCCTGGAGGCACTGAACCCCCTCCCTCCACCGGGCCCCTGGTTCTAGCAGGAGGGCAGCAGGTGGGTTGTGCGGACGTGGGGGGGACTGTGTGGCTCTTCCACCCCTACCACTCCCTCCCTGGTGCTCCCCTAACCAGAGCCCCCCACCTTCCAGCTGAAGCTCCCCCCTCCCCAGCCCCCACTGCCCTGAGGGTGCCCCCACCCATCTGAGGGTTATGTCCACCTGCCTGTTTGTACACACACCCCCCATGTCTCTCTTGGTCTCTGTCCTCGCGTGTCTCCCCCTCCCTGTGACTGTCTCCCCGACACCCTCCCCAGAGGCAGGGACTTGGGGGCGGGGGCTGAGCTGATGCTACGTTCGGGGTTGGGAAACCAGGATGAGGAAAGAAAGGAAAAGGGGGCATGTTGCCAGATAAGAAACGAAAGCAATTTAATCTTTTTTTTTCTCTTTTTTTTTCTTGCACATTTTTTTTTCAATTTGTTTTCTCTCTCTCTTCCGATGCTTAAAGTAGAAGTGGAGCAGAAAGGTAAACGCACTGTTACCAATGCTAACCCCTAACTCACACTTTGTTCTCACCTGTACCATACTTATGTGACCCGCCCTCCCCGCTCGGCCCCTTCTTCTGCCCACCCCAACTGGGTCCAGTTGGTATCCCCCACCCCGGGTGTCCTCCCGGTGGGGCCAGCCCTGGTGCCGCCATGGGCGACTCCACCCGCCAGACACCTGAGGAAGCTCCTCTCTGAGCACGGGCAGGACCTTCTGTCTCTCACTCTCTCTCTCTGCCTCGTTTTCTCCCTTTCTGTCTCCCTGTCCCTCCTTCCTAGTCCCAGCCCTTGCGGGGGGACCTGGCCTTCTCTCATACTTATTTTGCCTCCTTCAGGAGAAGTGTGTAAGCCTCCAGGGCGGGAGGGGAGGGCGGGACCCCCTTCTCTGGCTCCCGACTGGGGGCGGAGTGCACCGGGGTGCGCCGGTGGGCCGCCCTCCCCGCTGGGGGGGGGGGGGGGGGGGGGTTGCTCTTTTTTTTTTTCGTTGCCGGCTCCGCCCAGGGGAGGGG
>NC_058403.1:204947421-204989203 GCF_002201575.2 Neomonachus schauinslandi
TCTTCTTCTTCCTGCCCCAACTTTTGCACCACGTGTCTGGCTCAGGGGAGGCGGGATGGAGGGGACACCTTTGTTTTCCTTTTGGGGAGCAGATTCCTTCTATCTCTCGGGCTCCTGGCGGCATAAGTTCTTTCTGGTTTGGCATTTCCAAGGCCCAGAGCTGTTTTGGAGCACGGAGCACCAGTTTCCCCCACCCCCAACCCCCATCCTTGACCGGCCGGGGCGGGGGGTGGGGGGGCAGCCCAGGGGAGGGATGTAAAGCTGCCCCCAGCCCTGGGAGGGCAGTCTGCCAAACTGGGGGCGACGGGGCGGGAGTGGGCCTCACGGTGGGGGGAGCGCTGGGTGGGGGAACGTTTTCTCTGGTTCTGAAACACTTGCGAAGCTGCAGTCAGGGTTTCTTCTGGGCTGTTTTGGCTAGAGGACCAGGGAGAAGGGGGTTGGGGAGGTATAGTCCCGGTCTGGGGACTTCCATGAGCACCGTAATTTCTTGCAGGGTTAACCCTCAGCAGGGGACCGGGAAAACTCCATGGTGGGCGGAGCTCTCCCTGGCATTTGGAGAGGGGAGGGGCTGCAGTGGAGGAACTTCCAGGGTGGGATATTGGGGATGGTCCAGACCTCCCCTGAAATTTGGGGGAAATTGACAGCTCCAAGGCTGGCCTCGGGGACAGGGCCCGGGGTGAGCCTTCCTTGCAGGATCGCTCTTGCCTTGAAATTACGGTGGTCTGTGGAGCATCCCCTTCGAGGAAGGTGGGGCGGGGTCCCTCCAAGCTGCTCCCCTCCCCCTGCCCTCCCCCATCTCAGAGAGGCCTGGACAGCCAGCCCAGGCCCCGACCCTCGCTGCCCCGCCACTCTCTCTCTCCCTGAGTCTCTCTCGCACCCAGTACCAGGCACTCTTCTTACAGGCCGGTGGTGGTTTGGATACCGCAGCCCTGGATCTTTTCTCTTCAAGGAGGGGGGAAGGGGGGAGGGAAGAGGAGGTGTCGGGAGCTTGGTGCTGGGGAGGGGTCCTTACTGTCAAAGGCCCCAGGCAGACCCTTCCTCATCTTCTCCCCCTTCCCCAGGGTAACCTCTAACCATGTTTTCCTCCTGCACACCCTTCTGACCAGGTCAGGCTCTGAGACCTCCCACCGCCCCCTCACACACACAGACGTGTCTGCTCAGGGGCCACAGAGCTGGCAGGGGTCCTGGCTTGGGGAGAGGGGAGACCTGGGCACAGAGGAAAAAGGTGGAGGCCAGGTGTGCTGGACACAGGGTGCAGGCCAACTCCTCAGGGCACTGGGGACAAGGAGATGGTGGAGCCCCAGGACGCAAGCCAGGATCCCTCCGGTTCCTGCTCACTTCTGGGTCCCAGGCTCCCCTCCCCTTCCTAAAACAAGGTGTGCTCCCGGCCGCTTTGCACCTGGGGCCCCTCGGGCCTAGCTGTCCCCTGATGCTGTGAAGGGAGAGCTAGGTATCCCCCCACCTAAGCCTGTCAGAGTGAGGCTGGAAGTGGGGGAATGAGGAGTGGTGCCTGTCCATGACCCTCTTGCCACTGGGGCGGCCCCCCCAAGCCCACACCAGGTCCCAGCCCTCCCTGTTCCCCTGGTGGCCAGCTGCTTTGGTGACAGGCCAAGCAGGAGCAGAGAATTCACTGCAAACCCTCCCCCCTGGCCTGTCTGTGGGTTCAGCAGGGAGGTGAGAGGGAGGCCCAGCCATCCTGGATGGAGGGGTATCTGGACATCACCACTCCCAAGTCCAGACCCCTACTGGATCAGTAAGGGGAGGCTAGGAGCAGGTGGCCCTGGGATGTGATGGGGCAAGGGTGGGCAGGCCAGCGGCGGCCAACGAGATGCAGTTGAGGTTTTCCTCCTTTTCAGGGAATGGGGGGGTGGGGCGGGGCCCCCCACCTTTCTGACATCAGCGCTGCCTTGGTCCCTCCTCCCGAGCCGGGGATGGTCGCAGGTAAATCGGGGTCCGGGGCAGGGGAGGGTGGGGGGGCTTGGCTGGGGCGGGCTGGGTCTTTATCCTAGCTCCTGGTTCCCTCCCTTGCCCCCTCTGAGCTGGACCTGGGACTGCCCCCCCGAGGGACCCTCAGTCGGGCTTGGGCCTTGGAGTGAATTCTCTGCTCACCCCTCTCTCCTCGCCAGCACTAACCCTTTCTTCCCAGGTGGTCTCCAGCGTGCCTCCCTTGGAGCCAGGACCTCGCCGAGGCCCCCCACCTTGTCTCTCTTCCCTCCACGCAGCTCTCCTCCCCCCTCCCCAGCTCTCCCGGGGAGCCCCCTCCTTTCCCATGTCCCCCAACCTCCCCCACCCCTGTGCACCAGTGTCAGTGTCTGCTGCTGAACAGACCCCATGAGAGACCTTGCCGGCTGGGGGCAGGGCTGGGCACCCTGAGGGAGGGGCTGGACTTTTCCAAAAACCCTTCCTCACCTACTGATTGTGTGGGTACTGGGTGTGTGTGGGGGGCGGGCACAGGCTGCATCAGGAACTTTAGGTGCCTCCTCTACCCTGGACTCGGGGGGCACTCCTGATACCCACAGTGGGTACGGAAACATCACTCTACCTTGCAATTTTTGCAGGTTGGGGGGGTGGATGGGAAGAAAACAAACAAAAACCTGTGTCCTGGTGTGGTTGGTGAAAGATGGGACCCTGGACCCTAGCTCTTCCACAGGGGGCTTTGACAATGGCGAAGGAGCAGGGCACTGAGTCCCTGGAATCTCAAAGCCACCAGTGAGATCTTTCCGCCCCCACTTAAGGCACATGAGGAAGTCTGGGAGGGCTCTTGCCAAACCCTTTGTCCCCAGCCTGTGGGGTCTCTAGCAGCCAGGGAAGGAAAGAGGGGCACCACCTCTCCCCCCTCCCCCCACTAACCCTGCTCTTAATGGCCTCCAGGGTTCACATCTCCAGGGAGAGGGGCAGCTGGGCAGGGCAGGGGTCCCAGCCCGGAAACCCCCTTCCCATCACCAGCCCTACCAAGCAACCGTGACTGCAGCAGCAGGAGGGGACAGCCTGGCTACCCCAGGCCGCGTGACCAACTTGCCTCTTTCTCTCCCCCTCCCTCGCCTCTGCTCCTCCTCTCCCCGTGTCCTCCCCGCCCCGCCCCCCCGCCCGGCCCAGTCTTCGTGTGCCCAGGGACCCTGCAGAAGGTGTTGGAGCCCACCTCCACGCACGAGTCGGAACACCAGTCTGGCGCGTGGTGCAAGGACCCGCTGCAGGCGGGCGACCGCATCTACGTCATGCCCTGGATCCCCTACCGCACGGACACGCTGACTGAGTACGCCTCGTGGGAGGACTACGTGGCCGCGCGCCACACCACCACCTACCGCCTGCCCAACCGCGTGGACGGCACGGGCTTCGTGGTCTACGACGGCGCGGTCTTCTACAACAAGGAGCGCACGCGCAACATCGTCAAGTACGATCTGCGCACACGCATCAAGAGCGGGGAGACGGTCATCAACACGGCCAACTACCACGACACGTCGCCCTACCGCTGGGGGGGCAAGACGGACATCGACCTGGCTGTGGACGAGAACGGGCTGTGGGTCATCTACGCCACCGAGGGCAACAACGGGCGCCTGGTGGTGAGCCAGCTTAACCCCTACACGCTGCGCTTCGAGGGCACGTGGGAGACGGGCTACGACAAGCGCTCGGCGTCCAACGCCTTCATGGTGTGCGGAGTCCTGTACGTGCTGCGCTCCGTGTACGTGGACGACGACAGCGAGGCGGCCGGCAACCGCGTGGACTACGCCTTCAACACCAACGCCAACCGCGAGGAGCCGGTCAGCCTGGCCTTCCCCAACCCCTACCAGTTCGTCTCCTCCGTGGACTACAACCCTCGTGACAACCAGCTCTACGTCTGGAACAACTATTTCGTGGTGCGCTACAGCCTGGAGTTCGGGCCGCCCGACCCCAGTGCCGGTAGGGATGGCTCTCCCTCGCTCCGCCTCCTCAGCCCCAGGGGTCGGGGGTGGGGGGGAGCCCGCTGTGCGCTGAGAGCTGGGATCTGGAGGTGGTCCCCGGGGATCCCTGGAGGTAAGAGTCGCAGAGTCGCGCAGCTTGGGCCAGAGGCTGGTCTAAGCGGTTCCCAGTTAACCCGTTCGGTTGTCAGTTTACGAGGTAGGGAGGGCTATTACCGTTTTACAGATGAAGAAACTGAGGCACTGGGGGGCGGTTAGTTTACTCCTTTGAGGAGTAACTGTGGACCACGAAGTTGCACCGCCTCTCCCAGGGGCCTGTGCACTTTTAGCCCCGGAACCCTCATCAGCCGCAACCCTGGGTGGAAGCCCCGTGCCCGTGAAACAGAACAAAGCCCAGCTGCCAGCACTGAGGGTGAGGGTCCCTCTGCAGTCTCTGTTCGCCCTCTCAGCGGCCCTCAGCCGGCTCTGAGCAGCCCCAGGGCGCTGGGGTGCCTGATGCAGCCCAGCCTCATTTGCATAATGGGGAACTAAGGCCTGCACAGGGAAGGGACTCGGCCAGGCTACAGGGACCAGAGTGAGAGTAGAATGAGGATGGGAGGTGGCTGTGTTCAGACATCCCCTCCCTGGCCCGTTCTTTGGTTACTCTCAGACCTCAGGCTACACTCAAGTGAATTTCTACTGCCTTCTGATGCTTTACATGGTCTTGGGGGCAGAGAGAGGCCAGGGGAGATCTTCCAGACCCAGGGGGACCAGGATATCCTCCCACTTTGGGGAAGATGCTAGAATGCAAGGGACCCCATGCCTGGGCACACCATGGCGGGGCCCCGGGCATGGGGTGACACTGTCTTGTATACCCTCTTCCCTTCCAGGCCCAGCCACCTCCCCACCTCTCAGCACGACCACAACAGCCCGACCCACACCCCTCACCAGCACGGCCTCGCCCGCAGCCACCACCCCGCTCCGCCGAGTGCCCCTCACCACACACCCAGTGGGCGCCATCAACCAGCTGGGACCTGACCTGCCTCCAGCCACAGCCCTGGCTCCCAGCACCCGGCGGCCCCCAGCCCCCAATCTGCACGTGTCCCCAGAGCTCTTCTGTGAACCTCGAGAGGTGCGGCGGGTCCAATGGCCAGCCACCCAGCAGGGCATGCTGGTTGAGAGGCCCTGCCCTAAGGGGACCCGCGGTGAGTACAGAGGCTGCAGTCACCTCACAGGCGCTGGCTTGGGGAGGGGCCGAACCTGGTCTGGCCCGGGAAGGGCCAGGGAACATCCCACCTCTCAGCTTAGCCCAGATGCACCTGTTCGCCTCCCCGGCCAGAGTGCGGGCTTTCTGAGGGCAGGGGTCGCGCCTGACACCTGCAGCTGTGTTCCCAGAGCGCAGCAGAGCTCTCAGGGCCCGGGAGCAGCTCAGTGAGTCCCCCTGCCCTGTCCCCTCTTGCAGTGCCAGGGAGACCATGAAGGGAGCCCACAGGAGGTGACTTGGGCCCCCCGGCTTCGGGATGAGACTGCCAGTGGCAGTCCGGAGAGCCACTGAAGTGCCAGATGGGGTGGGGCCGGGAGCACATGCTCTTAAGTGATGCGATCCAAGGGCAGGGTCTGAAGGGGCGTAAGGGAGAAGGGGCTTACAAGATGGACTTCGCTAGAAAGTTCCATTTCTGGTAGGCAAAGATGGAAGGAATAGGAGCCAAGAGGGGGAGCTTAGAAGTAAGGGGTAGCTTATGTCACCTCCGAGTGACACCTCTCTTGACTGTCTGGCCCTCTTCATGTCTGGTCTTCCGTGTTTCCTTCACCTTTCTCTCCACCTACCTGTCCCCCTCTCTGTCATCTCCTTTCCCTGCCATGGCCCCCCTTTCTCTCCTTCCCTGTGGCTCCCTTCTCTGTTCCTGTCTGTCTGTCCCTGCAGGAATTGCCTCCTTCCAGTGTCTACCAGCCCTGGGGCTCTGGAACCCCCGGGGCCCTGACCTCAGCAACTGCACCTCCCCCTGGGTCAACCAGGTGGCCCAGAAGGTACCAGCAGCAGCTGTCCCTCCCAGATCGGCACATTTGCTCACACACTGGGCCCTGGGTGGCCGGGCAAAGGGCGCACTGGGGGCAGGAGAGCAACTGGGGAGACCAACGGGCAGGTCTGGGAGCCAGGACTGTGTGGGTCCCCTCCCTGGCCTACAGAGGGAAGAGACGGATGGGGAGGAGGAAGGGGTCAGAGAGGGAGGGGGGAGAGGGGCCAAGCAGGCTGGGCCGGAGAAAAGGGAATATGTGGGAAGCAAGATGGTCTCTGAGGGTCTGGGGCCCCTGCTCCCACCTCACACAGATCAAGAGTGGGGAGAATGCAGCCAACATTGCCAGCGAGCTGGCCCGTCACACCCGAGGCTCCATCTATGCGGGTGACGTGTCCTCCTCCGTGAAGCTGATGGAGCAGCTGCTGGATATTCTGGATGCCCAGTTACAGGCCTTGCGGCCCATTGAGCGCGAGTCAGCGGGCAAGAACTACAACAAGGTGGGGCACGGCACTGGGGCCAGCGGCGGGGGTGGGGGGTACCCTGAGGGCTCAAGAAGAGTCCAGCCTGGTACCTCCAAGCTAGGTGGTCAGAGAGGAGAGGACTGATCCTAGGCATACTGGATCTTCCTCCTGAGCTGCCCTTGGATGGGCCTTAGGGTTGAGGGTCCCTTAGGATCGGGTCTTGCTCACACCCAGCCATGGGTTGGTGGCAGCTGCGGAAGCGCCAGCTCTCCAGGGCCCAGACATGTTGGCATTAGGAAAGCTGACAGCACCTCCATCTCCTTTCTCAGATGCACAAGCGGGAGAGAACTTGCAAAGACTACATCAAGGTGAGGCCCAGAGGGTTCCTGCCGGCCAAGGAGGGGGTGAGGCAGCCCTCATCACGTGGACACACCCCACGCAACACTGGGGATGGAGGCTGAGAGGAGGGTATGCAGAGTCAGAGTCCAGCCCAGGGAACTGGAGGGTGGGGGGGGATTCACGGTGCCACCCCCTCGCCTGCCTAGGCCGTGGTGGAGACAGTGGACAACCTGCTGCGGCCAGAGGCTCTGGAGTCCTGGAAGGACATGAATGCCACGGAGCAGGTGCACACAGCCACCATGCTCTTGGATGTGCTGGAGGAGGGCGCCTTCCTGCTGGCCGACAATGTCAGGGAGCCTGCCCGCTTCCTGGCTGCCAAACAGAATGTGGGTGAGTGCCGCAGTTGTGCCCAGGGCAAGTTCAGGTGCGAATCTTTTTTTTTTTCCCAAGATTTATTTGAGAGTGAGCGAGCGAGCGAGCATGCACATGAGTTGGGGGGAAAGGGAGAGAATCTCAAGCAGATTCCATGCTGAGCGTGGAGCCCAATGCAGGGCTCAATCTCACAACCCTGAGATCATGATCAGGTACAAATCTTGAACCATGGGGCCTGCCAGCTGGGGATGCCCTAGCCTTGGGCCTCTTGCCATAGCTGGGCCCCTGGACTGGGGACAGACCCCAACCGCATCTGCCCTGCCATCCCCTGTCCCCACAGTCCTGGAGGTGACAGTCCTAAACACGGAGGGCCAAGTGCAGGAGCTGGTGTTCCCCCAGGAATACCCAAGCGAGAACTCCATCCAGCTGTCCGCCAATACCATCAAGCAGAACAGTCGCAACGGTCAGTGCCCAAGCTCTGGGCTGGCATCCCTGCTTCACGTGTGAAGAACATCAGTTCTTACATTGTATTGGGTTGAAGAATCCGAGAAAAGGGTGGGACTCGTAACCACACACAGAGTTGTTTTCCATTCAAGCAAGCCTAACATTTCAGGGGATTTGTGGGGTCCCCCCAAAGCCCCAGAGCATAGGACACTTTGTAGTTTGCAGGGCTCACTCCTTTGCAGTGGCAGTTCTCATAGTTCATGGAGGTCTGTCCCATTTGAGAGTAAGGCTCAGAGAGGTTGGGGATTTGCTCGAGGTCACACAGCAAGTGAGGTGGGGGCTGGGGACGCAGTCCTTATGTGTCCTGGCATACTGCCTTGCCATTTGGAACTGCCTACAACAGAGCAATGGTACGTGGAAGGGCTCCCGAATCCCCCTCATCTGGGCCACAGCCTGGCTTCAGAGGTCCCAGTGACCAGGATGGCTGAAGGGGTGCCGGCTCAGGACTGACGGCACACCCTGCGGTGCCTGTCCTCCCCAGGTGTGGTCAAAGTTGTCTTCATCCTCTACAACAACCTGGGCCTCTTCTTGTCCACCGAGAACGCCACAGTGAAGCTGGCGGGTGAAGCAGGTACAGGTGGCCCTGGCGGCACCTCCCTGGTGGTGAACTCACAGGTCATCGCGGCGTCCATCAACAAGGAGTCCAGTCGCGTTTTTCTCATGGATCCTGTCATCTTCACCGTGGCCCACCTGGAGGTGAGCTGAGGCGTCCCCACCCCCCCCCCGGGGGTCCCGCCAGCTTCCGTGTCCCCAGGCTGTATATTCTCCCCACTGTGCGTTCACCCACCCCAAGAGCAAGTTATGACCCCTCCCTGGGGCACCAGTCCCCCAACCCCCACCTCACCAGCTTGGGCCATTTGCCCCCAGAAATCCCAGACTGTCACCCAGAGCCCCAGGCACTTTTCTCATGCCTGTCACCATCCCCATAGCTGGGTGTGGGGGCTGGAACGGGACTCCCTGGATCTGACTGCCCGGCCACCACCACACAACAGGCCAAGAACCACTTCAATGCTAACTGCTCCTTCTGGAACTACTCGGAGCGTTCCATGCTGGGCTACTGGTCAACCCAGGGCTGCCGCCTGGTGGAGTCCAACAAGACCCATACCACGTGTGCCTGCAGCCACCTCACCAACTTTGCCGTGCTGATGGCTCACCGAGAGATCGTAAGCTGGCCGGCGCTCCGCTCCTGTGGGCAGGCCCTCTTGCTGGCCTGGCTTTGCATGGCATCCTAGAGAGCGCTGCATGGGCAGTGCCAGGGAAGACCAGCTTCGTGGGCATGGGGGGGTGGCACCAGTCTTGCCCGGGGCAGGAGGCCACATGTCTGGTTCTTTCTGGTCATGGTCCCACCTTCTCCCAAGGCACTGTGGAGAAGCAAGTTGGTGTCACCTTTGTCATCTCTCCACAAGCCTCCCAGAGCATGAGGAAGTGAACGTGCCACCTACGGAAGGGCGGGGGCCATCAAGTTGGCCAGGGGGCAGAAGGCCAGAGGGGCAGCCCCGGTGGTGCTCGTGGCCTGTGGCCTTGCCCGCCACTAGCACCTGGCTGAGCCCAGGGTGAGCCTGGCCATGTACAAGGCCAGAGGTGCAGAGTGTGTCCCCTGCTCCTATCCCCCAGTACCAGGGCCGCATCAATGAGCTGCTGCTGTCGGTCATCACCTGGGTGGGCATCGTGATCTCCCTCGTCTGCCTGGCCATCTGCATCTCTACCTTCTGCTTCCTGCGGGGGCTGCAGACCGACCGCAACACCATCCACAAGAACCTGTGCATCAACCTCTTTCTGGCCGAGCTGCTCTTCCTGGTCGGGATAGACAAGACTCAGTATGAGGTGGGCCAGGGTTTAGGGGCAGAGGCAGGTGGGAGGAGAGGCAGCGCTGGCCTGGGTAGCCCCTCCTCACCTGTGGTGCCCCTCCCTGCTGCCCCCAGATCGCTTGCCCCATCTTCGCGGGCTTGCTGCACTACTTCTTCCTGGCCGCCTTCTCCTGGCTGTGCCTGGAGGGCGTGCACCTCTACCTGCTGCTGGTGGAAGTGTTTGAGAGCGAGTACTCCCGCACCAAGTACTACTACCTGGGCGGCTACTGCTTCCCAGCCCTGGTAGTCGGCATCGCGGCGGCCATTGACTACCGCAGCTATGGCACCGAGAAGGCGTGAGTGTCCCCCACCTCATCCCCCGGGGTGTCTCCTGCCTGGCTCCCTGCTCAGCAGAATCCCTTGGGCCAGGACCCTCAGGACAGTGGCCTTCCTGCTCGTGAGGTCTAAGGCCACAGTCTGCAGAGTCCCCAGGGGCTAGGATGGGAGGGAAGGGCTTTCCCTGCCTCTGTCTACCCCAGCCCCGCTTCCTTTATAGCTGCTGGCTCCGAGTGGACAATTACTTCATCTGGAGCTTCATTGGACCGGTCTCTTTTGTTATCGTGGTAAGTGGGAAGGCGGTACTACGTCTCCCTCCTTCACGCAAGCTAGCCTTGACCCCTGAGCCCCGCCCCCACTCTCCCCAAGCCTTAAGAGGGCTGGTTTGAAAACCATCAAAACTGAGCAGCCCACTAAGAGGACAAGAACAGAGCAGGTCTGTAAAGCTCCAGCACCAAGGCCCGTCCATCCAGGAACTGTGATTTGAGCCCCTGCCTTGTGTCAGGCTATGGGCTCTGCCCTCCCACCAGCAGGAGCCACATTAACAGACCGCTGTTACCAGTCAGCAGGCACCTGAGGGCAGGTACATCAGCAGAGGAGGCCCTGAAGAAGGGGGTGTTGAGGCTGAGACTTGGGCAGGGGTTTGCACTGGGAGGTGGGGGGACCCCAAGGGACCCCTCCCAAGCCTAGCCCCTCCCCTTGTCCCACCCCCAGGTGAACCTGGTGTTCCTCATGGTGACCCTGCACAAGATGATCCGGAGCTCATCTGTGCTCAAGCCCGACTCCAGTCGCCTGGACAACATTAAGTGAGCACCCCTTCCCCACCACCCTGCCCCTCATAGCTCCGTACCAGGCCTGGTCTCTCCCAGGGCTTCCTAAAACGTGGGGTGCTCACCTCCAGTACCACAAGATGTGATTTTAAGAACAAACGTAGTATTTTATTGTGCTTGTTGTGTATCTACTTAACAAGTACTGGAAAACATGGTATTAACACATCCAATCTGTGCTTTTGGGGACATAACTTCTTAGGGTGAGGCCAACTTGAAAAGGTAAGTCCAATTCAGGGCAACTTAAAGAGAAACTGGCAGCATAAGATAGTTTAAGGGTCTGGAAATATGGCCTAAGGCTGAAGGCAAATGACTGACCTTTGTAAAAGCCCAAACCCATGGGGCGCCTGGGTGGCTCAGTTGGTTAAGCGACTGCCTTCGGCTCAGGTCATGATCCTGGAGTCCCGGGATCGAGTCCCGCATCGGGCTCCCTGCTCGGCAGGGAGTCTGCTTCTCCCTCTGACCCTCCTCCCTCTCATGCTCTCTGTCTCTCATTCTCTCTGTCTCAAATAAATAAATAAAATCTTTAAAAAAAAAAAAAAAAAAGCCCAAACCCAGGCTGGGTGAAAGTACCACTGTGTAGGCAATTCCCCCCCACCCCAAAAGGCCTACTCACCCCAGGTGGGTCTTTGCAGATAGCATCCAGACCCACTTGAAGAGGGACACACAGCAGCGGGGGGGGAGGTTTCTCCATTGGCAAGGACTTTGACATCCCTGTCCCCTCCTCCTCCCCAGATCCTGGGCCCTGGGGGCCATCGCGCTGCTCTTCCTACTGGGCCTCACCTGGGCGTTCGGCCTGCTCTTCATCAATAAGGAGTCAGTGGTCATGGCCTATCTCTTCACCACTTTCAACGCCTTCCAGGGGGTCTTCATCTTTGTCTTTCACTGCGCCTTACAAAAGAAGGTGAGGTCAGGGAAGGGGTCCAAGTGCCTGCCTTCTGTAGTGGGATCTGTGTCTGCTGTGAGGGGAGCACGGGCTTGGGGTCAGTGAGGATTTAGACAGGGGTGAAGAGGGTTCTGGAACAGAGTAAGATAGGGCAACCTGGGGGAGCAAGAGAGGAGGACGGATTTGGGGAGTTGGGAGAGCACAGGGCAGGGTTGTGGTAACAGAGGACCAACCCCCCACCCACCCACCTATGATGTGGGGGCAGGAATCAGGTGTGTGGGAGGGAGAGGACTGAGTACCACCCAGACAGAAGTTTTCTACTTCAATATTTACAAGATAAACTCTTAAGTTTTGTGGTTATAAAGTTTCCTTTCCAACATCCTTACAGGAGCCCCCAGGCTCACACATTCCTGCCCAGGCCTCCCTTCCCTTCCTCCCCTCCAGCCATCCTCTCCTCTGCTTTCTCTCAAACACCTAGACAGGGGCGCCTGCGTGGCTCAGTCTGTTAAGCGTTTGCCTTCAGCTCGGGTCATGATCCCAGGGTCCTGGGATCGAGTCCTGCGTCAGCTCCTTGCTCAGCGGGGGGCCTGCTTCTCCCTCTCCCTCTGCCTCTGCCTGCTGCTCTCCCTGCTTGTGCGCATGCGCTGGCTCTCTCTGATAAAATCTTCAAACAACAACAACAACAACAACAACACCTAGGCAAGATCCTCCTCAGGGCTTGTTCCTGTTCCTCACCAGATATCCGCAAGGCCTGCGGCCCTGTTTCCTTCAGATCTTTGCTGGGATGTTTCCTCAGGGAGACTTTCCCTGGGCTATTAGAACTCACAAACCCCCACCACATCCCCCAACCCACCGGCACTGCCTGACCCCCTTTCTGGCCATATTGGTCTGCACAGCACCCAGCAGCATCAGACATCCTACACGGTGTGCTGTTGTTTGCATCTACATATGTCTCTACCAAAATTTAGCTCTTGGAGGTAGGGCTGTGTGAGTGATTTGTTCTGTACCGTCGTCCCTGGGGCCTGAACTATGCCTGGAACATAGCAGATGCTCATTAAAGATCTGTTGAGAGAGTGAATGAGAAACTCAGTGGATGTAGAGAAAGGAGGATGGCCTGAGCAGGGGGAGCGCCTGGCTGGCTGTCTGGCTGTCGGGGACAGGAGACAAGGTTTCTGAGGCTTACAGGGGCACCCACTGCCAGCTGCATGTCCTCCTCCTCCCCCAGGTGCACAAGGAGTACAGCAAGTGCCTGCGTCACTCCTACTGCTGCATCCGCTCCCCACCCGGGGGCGCTCACGGCTCACTCAAGACCTCAGCCATGCGGAGCAACACCCGCTACTACACAGGGACGCAGGTAACGCAGGTATCCGGGCAGGGCTCCCTGGGGCTGAGGAGGCAGGGCAGCACTTAGCCCAGGTCCCTAGTGGTGCTCAGCAGGCGAGCGGCCTCAGAAAGATCCTGGAGGGTGGGTAGCCTCCGGGGGTGGGGGGCTCACATCTGGGCTGTGTCCCCAGAGCCGAATCCGGAGGATGTGGAATGACACCGTGAGGAAACAGACGGAGTCCTCCTTCATGGCAGGCGACATCAACAGCACCCCCACCCTGAACCGAGGTGAGACCGCGTCCCTTGCCCTTGGCTCTGTCCCTCAAGATTCCTGGACCAGTGGCTCTGGGCCACCTTGTGACCTCTGATGTCCTGAATAGGTACCATGGGGAACCACCTGCTGACCAACCCCGTGCTGCAGCCCCGTGGGGGCACCAGCCCCTACAACACCCTCATCGCCGAGTCGGTGGGCTTCAATCCCTCTTCACCCCCTGTCTTCAACTCCCCAGGTGAGAGTACTCTGGTACAGGAAGAGGGTGACAGCCCTGGTCAGGGAGTGTGGTGGGGTCTGCATCCCGAGGGTCTCTGCTTGGCTTTCCAAGCACATGCTCACCTTCTCTCTTTTCCCTCCTGGCTGGCACCTACAGGGAGCTACCGGGAACCCAGTAAGTGTGACTTGACTGGTAACGTTTCTGAGGCCGGGAGGGGAATGCGATAGTGGCCTCCTGGGATAAGCTCACTCAGAGGAGAATTTGGGTGCCCCCCCCCAGACATCACACACATACAGCTGGAGGGGGTTATGTTTGGCCCTCAAGTAGGCAATGAAGGTGATGATGGTCAGAGCACAGGAAATACAGCTGGTCACTAGGCCTCTTCACACTGCTGAGATTCTGAGCCTCCAGCTGGGAGGAGACCTAGAGGGAGCTGGTCCCCACCCCCATTCCTCCAACGTGCTGCTGGGCTGGTGTCCCCACTACGAGTGAGGAAGAATGGGAATAGGAGATCCCAGCCCCCGGGGAAGCAGGCACCCCCTCTCCCACGTGCCCACACACCGGTCACTGCCCACACTCCTCCTGAGCTGGCCCCCTTTTGCCGGCAGAGCACCCTCTGGGAGGCCGGGAAGCCTGCGGCATGGACACACTGCCCCTCAACGGCAACTTCAACAACAGTTACTCCTTGCGAAGCGGGGATTTCCCTCCAGGGGACGGGGCCTCTGAGCCACCCCGAGGCCGGAACCTGGCCGATGCTGCTGCCTTCGAGAAGATGATCATCTCAGAGCTGGTACACAACAACCTGCGGGGCAGCAGCAGCGGGGCCAAGGGCCCCCCACCACCTGAACCCCCTGTGCCACCTGTGCCAGGGGGTGGTGGCGAGGAAGAAGCAGGCGGGCCCGGGGGTGCTGACCGGGCAGAGATCGAACTTCTCTACAAGGCCCTGGAGGAGCCGCTGCTGCTGCCCCGGGCCCAGTCGGTGCTGTACCAGAGCGATCTGGATGAGTCGGAGAGCTGCACTGCGGAGGATGGGGCCACCAGCCGGCCCCTATCCTCCCCTCCAGGCCGGGACTCGCTCTACGCCAGTGGGGCCAACCTGCGGGACTCGCCCTCCTACCCGGACAGCAGCCCCGAGGGGCCCAGTGAGGCCCTGCCCCCACCCCCGCCTGCACCCCCCGGCCCCCCTGAAATCTACTACACCTCGCGCCCACCGGCCCTGGTGGCCCGGAACCCCCTGCAGGGCTACTACCAGGTGCGGCGGCCCAGCCATGAGGGCTACCTGGCAGCCCCCGGCCTCGAGGGGCCAGGGCCCGATGGGGATGGGCAGATGCAGCTGGTCACCAGTCTCTGAGGGACCTCATGGACCAGGGGCTGGTGGCCCAGGCCAGGGAGGGAACCCTGGGTGGGGCTCCGGTGGGAGAGGGAGACTCATGGAGGCAGTGGCTGGTGGGCCACTCTCTCCAGGTGCCCTTCAGCCGTGGGCCCTCTAGGCCCCTCAGGAGCTCTGCCGTGGGGGCCTGTGGTGCAGGGTTCACAGACAGGGTTTCCTACCAGCCATGCGCACCAGCTCGATTTGGGGGAAGTGCAGTAAGGAGGAGCCAAGAGGTCCCCAAGGTAGTAAGGAAGGAGAAACTGGATGGGTGCAACCCACTCTTTACTTCCCCCCTCCCCTATCTTCTTGCCCCCCTGGAGTGAAATGAGGGCTTTGGTTTCCTGGGCCCTGCTGGAAGGAACCTGTCAGCTGCTCCTCTCTGCAGCCAGAAATGCTGCACCAGGAAGGAGCAGTGGGAGCAGACAGACAGGTTCCTCTTGCACTACAGTTCCCTACTCCTGGAGACTGGGGCCTCTGGCCTGAGAGAAAGCCCCAGGGCAAGCGGAATGGGCGATTGTGGCTGCTGGTTTAAAGGTGGAACTTTCTCTGAAGCTCCTTCCCTCTGTTCTTTGTCCTTGCCTCCCCAGCAAGCCTGCCCATCAGCCTCCTCAAGTGCACCCAGTGACCCCCTCCCTTGGGGTGACTCCTGATGAAGCACAACTCCCCTCAGGGCCCCCAGCCCACAGGGGTGGCCATATTTGGGCAGTTCCCAGTCCTGTGGGCTCGGCTATCTGGGGAGCAGATTTTGGGTCTGGATCTCCCTGGGGAGTGGGTCCTGGGCTTGGATCTTTCCCTAGGGGGCCATCTTACCCCTTCCTCTCTCCTCCTCCTCCCCCATTGCTGTAAATATTTCAACAAAATGGAAAAGAAAAAAAAGACAAAAGAAAAAAGAAAATCTCATCACTTGAAGCCACCGGGAGCCTGTGGCCCAGCCAGCCCGGGGCTTTCTCCGGAGCAGAGTGGCGCCGCCGGGCCCTGGCAGCCAGGACTTCTCCGTGTATGTGTGCATCCCCAGCCGGGGTGGGCGGGCCACCAGAGCAGCTTTTTACAATCCAGAGACAGAAAACAAAATCTAGAAGCAACAGCGAAACAAAGAACCTGTTTCCTTCCCGGCACCGTTTCTGTCGCCTCTTTCCCTGCTCCGCCTGTTCCCTGGCATCAGTCAGCCCTCCTGGGGCGTGTACCTCACTGCCTGCCCCAGGACCGGGGCCTGTCTCCCCCTCCCCTCCCCACTGGCCCAGGGGAGCCACCCTCACACCCAAAGATGCTTTTGCCAAGATGGCTGCGCTGTCCCTTTGAGTTCCTGCTTCTTGTATATTGCTTCTGGGACTCTGGGCTGAGGAGGAAGGGACTGACTTCCCACCTAGAGCGGGTGATGGGGGAAGAAAAGTGAAGGCAGCAGGTGGTGGGAGTGAAAGGGAGGCTGGGAGTGATGAAGTTGTCTTCTCTCTTGGGGGAAGGGGGGCTGCAAAGGTGAGAGATCATCTTCCCTACCCTACGCCCTCCTGCAGGGGAGGCAAAGCCAGGTATATCAGGGCCTGCAGTCAGGACACTCTTATACCAAGCGCTCTAGCCCAAACCTTAGGCTCCGGAAGCTCTGGGCTGGGGATGTCTCCTGAGTACCTCTTCTCCAGCCATTCACCCTGGCCTTCCCACCCCGCCCCCCCAACTCTTTGAGTAGGGTAGTCCCATTGCCACAGTAGCCCAGCCCTGTCATTGCCATTCTCCCAGGGGTGGCCCTCCACCTCTACTCTGACCCCTTCTTGTCTCTTTTGCCCCTCTCTCTTTTCTCACAAGTGCCATGAGTTTTCAAACATCCTCGGGTCTCAGCCTGCTGCTGCCATAAACTTCTTTGGGTTAAGGGGGGAGACTCTAGGGAGGAACTGGGGGAAAGGGACAGGTAGGTGGCTGGAGGAACCCTTTTTGCTGCTAGAAAGCCCCTCCCTTCTCTGGGGAGCTGGGGCTGGCTTGTCCCCATCAGTTAGGGGAGAAGGGGTCAGACCAAAGATGGTGGTTTGTCCCATGTAGGGAGACAGGTGTGGGGAGAAGGCAGGGTTGGGTTCCATCACTAGCTTTTTTGGGTAGAAAGGCTTAACTCAGCTGAAGACCGTATGTAAGTCTGGATGGGGAAGAGAAATAAGGATAGGGACAGTCTTGCCCAGACAGCTCTGTGGCCTTCCTTGGCATCACTAGGCCAGGAACTCCACTGTAGGCAGGGGCAGCCAGAGGTCTGTGAAGAGCTGGCAAAAGAGGAGGGATGATGGAGTTGGCCCGGCATCAGTCCAGCTAGAGCCAGAGGCTGCCTCTGACACCAGCAAGAGGGCTAGGAGAGTAGGCTTGGCAGGAGAGTTCCCTGGGGGACTGGAGGTATACGAGGAATCCACTTCCTCGCCCCTGACCAACCCTCCTCTCCAGACACTGACAATCAAGGGGAGAGAGGGTGGGGTGGGTCCCTAGGTTCCCATTCCAGCCAAAATCACCGAGGTGGATTCCCAGGCCTCAGATCTGCATGGCAGGGCCCCCTGGTGGGGTTGGACACCACTTCAGCCTAGTGCAAAGCTACCCCCAAGAGCCCAGGTGTCCCTTTACCCCAACCAGACCTGGTGCCTTGACACCCCACCCCAGCTGGGACGGTATAGAGAAGGAAGGGTCTTGGTTTCCTCTCCTACTCCCTTCCTTGGGCTCCTGAATTCATTTGCTTTTAAATCTAATATTTTTCTCTGGGTTGTTTTTTTTTGGGGGGGGGGTGTTTTTTTTTTTGTTTCCCTTGCCTTCCTTTCTCTGTCTCCACCTCTTTCCCTGTGTCTTTCTCGCTGTCTCTATGTTCCTCTTCTTTCACCCTCGATTTCTCTGTGTCCATTCGGGCCTCCTCCCCTCTCTCCCATCCCTCCCCCCACCCCAATCTCTCCTTGGTCTCCTTTTCGATATGCCAAACCAATTTTGGGTCGAGTGCATTTAACGAGAACAAAACAAAAGGCTCATAACAAGAACGTTTCAGAAAAAAACAAAAAGTTAAAAAAAAATTGTTGAGTCAAAAAAAAAATCAAACAATAAAGAAATTAAGATTTCTTGGAATGACAAGAGTGGTGTGACTCACTGGGGGGTAAGAAAGGGGTGAGTGGATCTGCTCGAAGTATCCCCATTAGGCTGACACAGTGAGGAACCTGCACTGCACCATTTCGAACCCAGGGCAGAGGCCTGGTGAGTCACAGCATCATTAACATTTACAGAGAACTTTGTAAGTTCCTGGGCCTGGCTGAACACTTCAGGTGCAGTTTCTCTTTGAATCCTCATAAATGTTCTAGGGTGGAGGTTATCAAATCTCCATTTTATAGATGGGGAAACTAGCTTACAGTGCCTAGATGCATGCCCAAGTCTCCCTGGGCCAGGCCACTGTCATGTCGAGTCTCAGAGAAGCCCTCCAAGCTGTATTTAGAGCAGAGCACAGGAACCGTATGCTGTGCCTGTCTCCTTCCAACAGCCATTCCTAGACTCCCACACGCGGCTGGAATGGTGCATTTTCTTTTCTTTTTTTTTTTTAAGATTTTATTTATTTGAAAGAGAGTGCGTACACACCGGGGTGGGGGGAGGGGGGTGTGGCAGAGAGGGGAGAGGGAGAAGCAGACTCCCCACTGAGCAGGGAGCCTGATGCGGGGCTCGAGGCTCAATCCCAGGCCCCCAGAGATCATGACCTGAGCCGAAGGCAGAAGGTTACCTGATTAACTGACTAAGCCACCCAGGCGCCCCTATGTTGCATTTTCAAACATGACAAGGTGGAATTGCATCCTGTGTACTTCACATTCTCAAATACAGCTGCCAGTGCTCAGAGAGAAAGGAATGACTACTCAAACAGTGTGAGCATCTCTCTCCACGCCTCTCTGCCTTCAACATCTGCATCCAGGATGCCATATTCCCCTAATTATCTTCCCACCTCTCCAGCCACTCCTTCCCAGAAGTCTCTGCAGCTGGTTCCTTATCTCCCTACTTCTTAACATTGGCGAGCCCAGCTACCTATACTCATTCCCTGGAAGATCTTAGCCTTGTAGCACGGTTTGAAATAACTATAAACTGATGACTCCCAAACAGAGCTCCAGCCCGAACTTTTACCCTCGAGCTCCAAATTCATACACATCTAACTACCCATTCCACATTTCCCCCTGAGTGTCTGGTAGGACTTCAAACTTAACCTGTCCAAACCTGTCCCCCCAGCTCCTCCGATAAGCTCCCCCACCTCAATTAATAGCAAGTCTATCCAGAGACTTAAGAATTAAAACCCTCAGAGTTTCCCTTGTACTTATGTTCTTGTTCAACCCTGACCCAATCTGACAGTAAATGCAATGGTAGTTCTAACTTCAAAATATCCACAGCAAACTAGTTCTTACCACCTTGGTTCAAGCCAAGGTCTCACCAAGACCACTGCAAGAGTCCCCTAACTAGTTCCCTTGTCTGTCCTTCAGGCTTTTCTCAACACTGAAACCGGAATGATCTTGGTAAGCATCTCGTCCCTCCTCTGCTCAAAATTCTCCAATATACTCCTCTCTTGCCCAGACAAAAGGCCAAGGTCAGCCCAACAGCCTGCAATGACCTATAACACTACAACATCAGATCCCATCCCATAGTTTGCTGTGGATATTTTGAAGTTAGAACTACCATTGCATTTACTGTCAGATTGGGTCAGGGTTGAACAAGAACATAAGTACAAGGGAAACTCTGAGGGTTTTAATTCTTAAGTCTCTGGATAGACTTGCTATTAATTGAGGTGGGGGAGCTTATCGGAGGAGCTGGGGGGACAGGTTTGGACAGGTTAAGTTTGAAGTCCTACCAGACACTCAGGGGGAAATGTGGAATGGGTAGTTAGATGTGTATGAATTTGGAGCTCGAGGGTAAAAGTTCGGGCTGGAGCTCTGTTTGGGAGTCATCAGTTTATAGTTATTTCAAACCGTGCTACAAGGCTAAGATCTTCCAGGGAATGAGTATAGGTAGCTGGGCTCTCCTCCCTCCCCCCACTAGCCACAATGAGGTTCTTCACTGTACACAAACATGCAGGCAGCACCTGCCTCAGAGCCTTTGCACTGGCCATTCCATAGCACTCATTTATTCTCCTACAGGGCTTATGAAAATCAGTTTCCCAGGCCACTCCATTTAAATTGCAATTGGCCACTCCAGAACCCCCTAACCCACACATCTTGCTTTGTTTCTCTCCCATAACACTCCTATCTAGCAAACCAAGACATTTTTGGTTTATTGTCTACCTCCCCGACTAGAATGTAATGTAGAATGGTCTGGTTTTTTTCACTACCGTTCCCCAGTGTCTAGCACAGCATCAGACACACAGTAAGTGATCAATAAATATTTGTTAAAGGATGGAAAGCTGAAATGAGCATAAGACCCGAGTGAGCCTGACATAAGAGTTACGAATAATGGGAACTATGAATCTACCACTTCCTCCACGGCTCTCAGCTCCCATGTGCCCCTCACTGTGCAATGCTAAGGTTTAATTTAGCATGGTCCTGAAACCTAAGCTGGTACCCAACCGAAGAAAAGGCAACCTGTTCCTATGCTGGAAGAGGAGCCGATTCTCTGGACTAAAGGAGAGACACTCTGTGAGCCAGTCTGGGGACTTTGAAGGATAATTAAATTTAACTATGTATGGTTTTAACTTCGTGCTCGGATTTTGAAATCAAGTCCCAGCATGAGATTCTACAACACGACCAGCTCTTTCACCTCTGTGTCCTTTACTCTCCCCAGCACTGCACACATCCTTCTCTGCTAGCACAATCTAAATCTGCTGTGCCAGCTGCCTAGGAACTCAGGTGCTTGCTAGTGGCACTCGTACATACCTGAGGCCCAACCATTTGCACGTGCCCACACACAGTAACACTTATGTGGAGATTTACCCCTTCAAAGTTCTTTCCTGTGTTTCATCTCATTTAATTATCACAGGGTACATATTATTATCCCTATTTTTCAAATGAGGAAACTGAAGTTAGAGCGACTTCTCAACTTCCTTTCTCAACAAGGTTACTAGGCAGTTGAAAGGGTCTGCATCCTGTAGAGGCTTTCCATGCCCCAACTTAATCCTTTCAATGACACAATGAGGCAGATGTTAGCCCCATTTTACAGCTGCAGAGGCAGAAGTCCAGGAAGGTTAGAGAATGTCCACACAGTCTCTAACCTGGCCCAGGCCTCCATCTTGGTCTTCTGATCCCAGGGGCTGCTTCTAGGGATGTCCGTACTCAGCTGCAACTGCCCACTCCTCATCACTGCTCACCCATCCCATGTGGCACACACTAAAGGAGGCTATCTGGCTCCCCACACCAGAAGAGATGTGCCCACTAACCATGCCACACCCCAACAGTCCCCATGTAGCTAGTATTAAGGCTGTCCAGAGTGGGAAGGCCTTAATGCAGAGCAACAGAAGATTCTCTTTAGACTCCCAAAAGACTAAAGGCACTGGGGGACTCTGTCCTTGAGAAAACCTCCTCTCCTCCACAAACTCCTGGAAAGGCCTGGGGGAGCCAGGCTGAGGCTAGTCCTCCATCCCCACAACGTCCACTGGCTTATTCTACTCTTCTCTTACCCCTTCAAACATCAGTCATGGAAACCAGCAGTGATGACAGGCCCCTGCTGGCTTTTCCCTCCCCCATTTATAACATGTTCACTTCATCAGGACTCTCTTACCAAAGCCCTTGCAACTGCTACTCTTTTCTAGCTATCCTGTCCCACTGTCTCCCACAGGCCTCCACCTCCATCTAAGTGATCCCACCCTCTCACAACTGAAGCCCTCACTGTAACCCAACCAGTCCTCTCCTGGGAATAATTCCTAAGGAATCACACATGCACGTGAAGACTTAGCAGCAAGAAGGTTCACTGTGGTCAGGCTTCTGAGAGTGAAACACAATGAATAAAACTTCAGCATAGAAAATCATTACATAAATCATGCACACAAACAGAATGCATGTAGCCATTAAAAACAATGATGCAGAAGAACATTAACTGACATGGAAATATATTCATAATAAGACTGTGTAAAAAGTCAGACATAAAATACAAGGTAAAGAATGACCCCACCTTTTTTAAATGACATATATATATGCAAAAAGTGTGTGTATAGGGACATAAAACTGTGTGCATATGTGTGCATATGAACGCATGCGTGTGTGTATATTGCGAAAAGTAATAAAGGGAAACCTCACTAAAATGGAGTCAAGAGGCCAGAAGGGGGAGCTCTCACGCCCCACCACTACAAGTCCTTTGCAGACCCAACAGAAGAGATGTACCTCACAAGTGGACACTACTTTACTACCCCAGGAGGAGGAAGATTTTCTTCCCCCTCCCCCACAACTCCCCCCCCCCAACCCCGCAATAGCGCAGCCCTCGAGACACAGATGACTCAGCCAATAAAAAGCCACTCCAAAAGGAAAAAAAAAGAAAGAAAGAAAAGCCACTACGCTTTGAACTCCCAGTTCACTCCAGAGGACTTTTGGTTTGTAACAGCCGGCCCAATTTCCTTTTCTCTATAAAAGAGCATACCTCTCCTTTGTTATCTAGAGTTGCCTATGGTTATGGTTTTGTGGCAGCTTACAAGTCCCAAAATGCAATTCTCTTATTCCCAAATAAATCCATTTTTGCTGGTAAAACTGATAGCTTAATTTTTGAGGTTAACATTACATATGTGTATATATACACACATATAATATCCGAATTTAAAGCTATACATCAGAATATTAACGGGGGTAATTTTTACTTTCTTGCAATTCTCTATTTAAAAAATTATTTCTTTAAACATATTACTTTATTTTTACTTATTTTTTAAGAGAGAGAGAGAATGGGAGGGGGGCAGAGGGAGAGAGAGAATCTTAAACAGACTTCGTGCTGAGCATGGAGCCTAATGCAGGGCTTGATTTCACAACCCTGAGATCATGACCTGAGCTGAAATCAAGAGTCAGATGCTTAACTGACTGAGCCACCCAGGCTCCCCCCTCCATATATTACTTTTGTAATAGGAAGAAGTATTTGTGTATCCTACTTTCTGTGGAATAACAAAAACCAAGAATAACTGATACCTCTGAAAGAATAAAGAACAAGGTGTTAGAACTAGCCTTATAAACACTGGTTCTAATGTGGTAATATTTAAGACAATGTGCTGTGGTGTGGGCACAGAAAGAGATAAACAGGCTCATGGAAGAGACCTGTGACTGGATGGAAACTTGCTCTAGACAGAGGTTACAAATCACTAGGGAAAGAATGGATTCATCCAGAGGCTCTCAAGGGTTTTGGTCTTGGGATCCCTTTTACTCTCTTAAAAATTAATGAGAGGCATTTGGGGTGACTAGGTGGACCACAGAAGATTTGGGGGACAGGAAAAACACTGAGACTATAATCATGGCCATGTGTCATACATTTGTCCAAATCCACAGAATGTACGACACTAAGAGTGAACCCTAATGTAAACTACAGACTTTGGGTGATAATGATGTGTCAATGTAGGTTCATCAACTATAACAAATGTACCACTCTGGTGAGGGATGTTAATGGTCGGACAGGCTATGCATGAGGGAAGGTGGGGCAGGGGGCATATGGAAAATCTCTACTTCACTCTCAATTTTCCTGTGAACTTGAAACTGCTCTTAAAAAAATAAAATAAAAAGGAAAAAAATTAACTCTTTAAAAAAAATTAATGAGGGGCACCTGGGTGACTCAGTCTGTTAAGTGTCTGCCTTTGGCTCAGATCACGATCCCACAGTCCTAGAATTGAGCCCCACATCGGGCTCCCCGTTCAGCGGGGAGTCTGCTTCCTCTCCCTCTTTCCCTACCCCTGCTCCACTCTCTCTCTCTCAAATAAATAAATAAAATCTTAAAAAAAAAAATTACTGAGGACCCAAAAAAGCTGTTCTTTAAAGGGATAGGGATGGGGCGCCTGGGTGGCTCAGATGGTTAAACATCTGCCTTTGGCTCAGGTCATGATCCCAGGGTCCTGGGATTGAGCTCCACATGGGGCTCTCTGATTGGCGGGGAGCCTGCTTCTCCCTCTCCTTCTACTGCTCCCCCTGCTTGTGCTCTCTTGCTCTCTGTCAAATAAATAAAATCTTTTTAAAAAAATAAAGGGATAAGGAGTAGATCTGTGTATATTTACTAAATTAGAAATTAAAACTGACAATTTTTAAATATTTAAATTAGCTAATAAATCCATTAGATGTTAACATAAATAATCTATTTTGTGGGAATAACTATATATTTTTAAAAACAAAGTAGTGAGGGGTGCCTGTGTGGCTCAGTTGGTGTCTGACTCTTGATTTCGGCTCAGGTTGTGGTCTCAGGGTCATGGGATTGAGTCCTGTGACGGGCTTGGGCTCGTGCTCTGCACAGAGTCACTTGGGAGTCTCTCCCTCTCCCTCTGTCCCTTCCCCTACTCCTCACATGTGCACATGCTCTTTCTCGTAAAAAAATTTTTTTAATTAATTTTTTAAAAGATTTTATTTGACAGAGAGAGATAGCAAGAGCAGAAACACAAGCAGGGGGAGTGGGAGAGGGAGAAGCAGGCTTCCCGCCAAGCAGGGAGCCCGATGTGGGCCTCGGATCTCAGGACCCTGGGATCATGACCTGAACCAAAGGCAGACGCTTAACGACTGAGCCACCCAGGCGCCCCAATTTTTTTTTATTAAAAAAAAAAAAGTAGTGAAAAGAATGGCTTTGTTTTACATTTTGTAAAGCTCCAATTGTCTGGCTTAACAGAAGAAACCTGGATTCTCACACAGGCTTCTGCAATCAATCTGTTGCAATATGCTCTCTTGATTGAAGTACATGAAGAAAATCCAGCCTCACACAGATATATAATTGGAAGAGGGAGGAATGCTATTTTCTTTTTAGCTAATTGGGAATATTCTACTTTGTTACTTATACCAAAACTCAAAAAGTAGTAGCATGTTCAAGTTAGTTATAATGAGGAATATGAAACTGTATCAATGAACTTTTCACACTGTTACATTGAAACCCATTGGTCTATTGGAAAATACTGATCTACTGAATTACTACATTTAGCTATACAATATTTTTTAAATCTTCTTTGTTAGTATCACCACTGATCTCATTAGAAAAAATTTTAAATATTGAGAAGTTCAGGCTCATGGTGAATAAAACTTTTCCCAAAGACTATTTTGCTTGAAAGCTCAAATTTTATCATTGGCAACAAACCATCAGTTGTCCTCAAAGTGACCAGCTCACTTCATTCATTCTGAGAAAACATCTACCAAATATCCTAACTGAATCACTGCAGTCTCATTCTTTCAAGTAAAAATGGTGTTCCATGAAAAAAGTCACCAGTTCCACTTCAACTCAACTGTACAAGTGCATTACGTCAACTAACATCACTCTCAGCATGTTGCTTTATGCAAACTTCCCATTTCACCACACAGAATACTAGAAAGGCTTGCTCACGGGGCTAAGTTTTAACACAGATTATTACTTTTCACTGCTTCTTCACAGACACTCTTAAATGGAATTGTTTTAACATTGAATGTGTAGCAACAGTGAGGAATACAATGACAACTACTACTACGGTTTGGGGACACTGCATGGACTCCTGCTAAAGCACCAGCAGTTTTACCCAACCATTGGTTTTGTAACAGTAGGGCACACGACAACACAGTGCAGATGAGAAATGCAAGTAACACTTTAGAATTATTATGAAAATAGTTTATCTCCTGGATCCACAGAGGATCACATTTTGAAAACTACTTAACTACTCAGTAAAAGAAACTGCGACAACTGGTTTCTGTCTGGAAAAAACTAAATCACAGTCCTACTTCACATCATAAACAAAAATAAATTCCAAGTAGATTTTTTAAAGGCTAAATGTGAAAAGTAAAACTTCCAGAAGAAAACACAGTAGGATGGGGCACCTGGGTGGCGCAGTTGGTTGAGCGCCTGACCTTTAGTTTCGGCTCAGGTCATGATCTTAGAGTCATGGGATCCAGCCCCATGTTGGGCTCTGTGCTCAGCTGGGAGTCTGCCTGAGATTCTCGCTTTCCCTCTCCCTCTGCCCCCCTCTCTCTCTTTCTAGAATAAACCTTTAAATAAGAAAAAAAGAAAAAGAAAACACAGTAGGATATCTTATCGACCTCAGGGTAAGATTTCTTTTTTTTTTTTTTTTAAAGATTTTATTTATTTATTTGAGACAGAGAGAATGAGAGAGACAGAGAGCACATGAGAGGGGGGAGGGTCCGAGGGAGAAGCAGGCTCCCTGCCGAGCAGGGAGCCCGATGCGGGACTCGATCCCGGGACTCCAGGATCATGACCTGAGCCGAAGGCAGTCGCTTAACCAACTGAGCCACCCAGGCGCCCAGGGTAAGATTTCTTAAGCAAAGCACAAAAAACACAAACTTTAAGTAGATTGATTACTCTGATGACATTAACATAATAATAATAAATCCTGAACATCAAAAGACACCAAGCAAATGAAAAGGCAAGTATCAGATGTAAGAAGAACTTCTGCACTAATTAAGATGAAGACAATGCAGCAGGAAAATGGGCAAAGATATCAAAAGGCAATTCACAGAAGACAAATGGTCAATAAACAGATATAAATAGCTCAACCTCACTAGTAATCAGAAAAATGCTAACTGAAACCACTCATGTACACCCATCAGAAAAACAAAAAATGTAAAAATCTGACAGTACCAAGTGTTGATAAGGACACTGAGTAATAGCAACACGACTGGTGGGAATAAGAACTGCAACCATCACTTTGAAGAGCAAACTGGCAGTATCTAGTAAGGTGGATATTCCCATAACCCAGCATTTCAACTCTTAGATGTGTATCCTAGGGAAACTCCTACATACAATAGTGACCACTGAAGCACTGTTGGTAAGAGTAGAAAATGAGAAACAACCTAAATATCGAGCAAGAGGTAAATGGATAAGTAAATACTGTCCAAGAAAACTTTCTGTGACCATGAAGTGTTCTCTACCCATGCTATCTAATGTGGTAGCCACCAGCCACAGGTACCTATTAAATGCACAAAATGTGACTAAGAGTGAGTAGGGAATTGAACTTTGTATTTAATTTTGATTAACTGAAATCTAAATAGCCACATGCGGCTAATGGCTACCACATCAGACAGCACGGCTACAGCAGTAAAAATAAATGAATTAGAGTTACATACGTGTAAATGTAGATACATTGCAAAAGCATTACATTGGACAAAAAAAGAAAGTTTCAGAAGGTAATGGCTGGGACTAGAGTGAAGCAAGCAGAGTGTATAGAGTGAAAATATTAGGAGGCACTCACCCTCAGGGTTGTGCAGGTACAGGCTGGACACTTGGGTGACCCCGAGAGTGAACACCTCCTTAAATTTGGGGCCATAGGTGCCTTGCTCGTCTCAACCTGTAAGTATATTATCAGTATGCTACTGTGTCAGCGGTCCCCAAGATCATCCCAGGTTCAATGATACATTAGGAGGACTCACAGGATTTAGCATATAGCCTACACACAGCTATGGTTTCTTACAGTGAAAGGGTACAAAGCAAAATCAGCCAAGGGAAAAGGCACAGGGTGTGAAGTCTAGAGGAAACCAGACACAAGATTTCAAGAATCCTCACCTAGTGAAGTCACATGGGATGCACTTAGTTCCTACAGGAAAGTTGTAACAACACGTGTGAACTGCTGCCCACCAGGGAAGCTTAGAGACTCAATGCCCAGAGTATTTATTGGGCGCGGGTCAAAATTCCAGAACCCAGAAGGAAAGGAGGTATTCAACATAAATCACATTGTACAGTTTAGGCACCATGAGGCACTCTTATTTACGGGATGACAGGAACCTTCCTAAAATCCAAGTTCCTAGAGGCCAGTCAAGGGCCAACCTCGCAAACAGGACTTTCTAAAGACAGCAGTCTCATGCCTAGAATGGTAACTTTTTTGCACAGATTTCATTTATATAAAATTGTAGAACATGATATATAATACTATACATTGTTTAAAGACACGTATATAATAAACATGTACAAACATGCACAGAAAAACAAACACCAAATCTAGGGTTGTAGTTACATTTGAGGAAATGGGGAAAGGACTAGGTTTGAGACAGGGGTACAGAAGACCTTTCAACAGAATCTCTAATGTTTGATTCCTTAAGCAGAGTAATGGGTAAAAATTTATTTTGTTGTAGCATTTCTTCTACCTTTCCAAATGTGTGTGCACCTGAGATATTACGTAGGAAGAATACTTATTACTATATACTACTAACAGTTCATGTTATAGAGTGCTTTTCACATTCCAGGTATTATACTAAGCCCTTGATACGAATTTTTTTTTTAAGATTTTATTTATTTATTTGACAGAGAGAGAGAGGCAGGAGAGAGGGAACACAAGCAGGGGGAGTAGGAGAGGGAGAAGCAGGCTTCCCACTGAGCAGGGAGCCCGATGCGGTGCTCGATCCCAGGACCCTGGGATCATGACCTGAGCCGAAGGCAGACGCTTAACGACTGAGCCACCCAGGCGCCCCTATATGAATTTATTCTTTTAAATACACTCAGAGGTCTATGTGAGGCAGCAGAGATCTCTACCCTCAATCAGCTGTCAATCTACTGAGGGATGATGAGAGATAAGCACAGTGTAAAACCAATTTAAGTACTGGATCTGAATGCTACTAAGGTAATAAAACAGCGTAATATGATTAAGGAAGGGCTGCTTTAAACTAGGGTGGCCTGGGAAGGCTTCTTTGAGGGGACATTTGAGTTGAACCATAAATGATGACAATGAGACAGCCATGCAATTGTCTAAAGACAGCACATTTCAGGCAGAGGGAACAGCAAGTGCAAAGCCCCGCAGCAGGAATAAGCTTGGTGTGTTGAAAAACAGTAAATAAAGCCAGCAAGGCTGGAGAGGAAGACTGAGATGAGGCCTGAGAGGTCAGCTGAGGTCACCATGCAGGGCCTCCTAAGCCACAGTAAAGATCTTAGGTTTCATTCTAAGTATGACAAGCCTTTGAAGGTTTTAAGCAGGGTAATGACATGATCTCGTTTACAATTGAAGATTACTCAGCCAGCTGTATGGAGTACTCATTATAGATAGCCATTTTCTTTTTTCTTTAAAGATTTTATTTATTTATTTGACAGAGAGACACAGCGAGAGAGGGAACACAAGCAGGGGGAGTGGGAGAGGGAGAAGCAGGCTTCCCGCGGAGCAGGGAGCCGGATGCAAGGCTCAATCCCAGGACCCTGTGATCAGGACCTGAGCCAAAGGCAGTAGCTTAACGACTGAGCCACCCAGGTGTCCCAAGAGCCATTTTCTTCATTAGCACCAAAGACATAATGCTTGTGGCTGATAAGCTTCTCAGGGGGTACGAAAAGGTTGGGGGGTGGGGGGAAAGTTCCACAATGCAAAAAGAAAACTACAAAGCTGGAATGAATAAGTATTTAATTAAATATCTAGAAAACAACATCATGGCAACTTCATTCATCATTAAATTTAGTATTCATATAAACGTCTGAATTACATTTGGGAATAATTTGAAAATTAGATTTTTTCAGTCACAAAAATTCACAAGTATACCCAATGACTGCCAAGAAATCATAGCTGATCATAAATGGGGATTTTCTTGCAGCCAAATCATCTCAAAGGAAAAACAGCTGTCAATATTTTTAACCACAAAACATCTTTTTTAACTTAATGTGAAATGCAGATACACAAAAAGAAAAAAAAAGTGTCTAGCATCATGAGGCCTTACAACTGTACCACCACCACAGAGGTGGCTGGGTAAGAAATGCTAGTGGCTTAAATTGGTGTTCAGGCCTACACTCTTTGAGTCTGAATAGTGGCCAGGGGACCGTTGCAAAAGCTTCTCTGAGAAAAGCACATTTGAACAGGTAGAACTGAATGACAAGAAGGTGTCAGCCATGCCAAGAGCAGGGAAGAAGAGGTTCTAGGTGGAGGTTCTGCACTGGAAATGCCAGGTCAGATTTGTAAGGAACCAAAAAAGAGTCTGGCCGAACTGAAGCTGGGGTTGGGAGAAGGGGGTAGTAGGAAACAAAGCATGTAGATTCTGGAACACAGTATTCTTATCCCGAGAATAGAAAACCACTCATATTTAAGAGTGGCTGATCCAGTTTGTTTCACCCCTACACTGTCCAGGAATACAGCAGCCACTTGCCACAGGGGCTCAGGAACACCTGCACGCAGTTCGTGCCACTGCAGCACAGAACTTTCCCCATCACTCAATTCTAACTGATTAACGTTTACACTGAAAACCCAACATGCAGTCGAGCTCCCGGAAAACTTGTAAGTATGTTGGGAACAGACGGCGTGGGCATGTGAACCTACATTTTCAACTCTCAATTTTATGAAACCTAATAAAGCCAGACCGCCTCTCTCCGATGAAAATGCAGCTGCAACGGTAAAACGCACGGGATTTCAAAGCCTTGGTACTTAGTAAAAGAATGGAAGATATATCTCTTTTGTATTTTTTATACCCATCGCATGTTGAAATAAGATCTTGGCTACACTGGGTTAAAGATAACATTAATTTCACCTGGTTTTTTGTTTTACTTTTTTTTTTTTTAACGTGCTTACTAGAAAAATGTAAAGCGAGAAATGTGGCTCGCGTTAATTTTCCACTGGTCGCGGGTGGAAGCTGAGGGTAGCTCCAAGAGGTGCCTGGAGTCTCCCGGGCAGGGCGTGACGGCGGTCCGACCCTGGCGAGGGGGTGCACAGAAGTTTCTAGTTGTATTATGCAGTCACGAGTCAAGTCCGTGAGTTTTCAACGGCCCCGTTCACGGGGCGGGGAGACGAGGCCCCGGGAGCTGAGTGGCAGAGGCCGGACTCCAACTCCCCTGTCCACCTGAAACCTCCCAGCGGCCCTCGAGGAGGCGAGAGCGGGATTCAAACCAGGCCCGACTCCTGGGGCCCCGGACCCAGCGCGCCGCGTGAGCGCCGCTCCGTCTCCCCTCAGGAGCGTAACCAACGTTCACAACGGACTCCCCCGCCGCCGGGCCAGAGGGGCCGGGAGCCCCTTAGAGAAGGTGCCGGCTACGCTCACCTGCTGACAGACGCCAGGGCGACCAACGCTCCTCCTCTCTCCCCACACGGTTCTAGCACGCCTGCAGCCAACTTCCGCTCCTCTGCCGCGAATCCCCAGCTAAGTATTCCTCTCCTCCCGCCCCGCGACCAACCCAGCCAATCACCTCTTAGAAAATCTGCATCAGCCCGGCCACACGCCTGCCTGCCAATCACCGCGGGCGCCAGCACCGCCCTTCCCGCCCTCTTAAGCGGGCGCCGCGCGCCACCGCTAGGCGGTTGGCGGCTCTGCCCTCCGCCGGGATGCGTCTCCCGGAAGGGCGGGGCGAAGCGCCGGCCACAACTGTGCGGGAACCTTTGGGATTGGCCAAGAGGAGCCTCGCCCTCTGCCTCCGCCCACCCCCTGCCTAGACATCCGAGTCGGAGACGCTGGGGATTGGTTCCCGGTGGGCACCCAGAGAAGCCAAGAAATGGTTCCGCCTCCCCCGCGCATCCCGGAGAGGGAGCTCCATGGATTGGCCCGAGGAGTCTCGGCGCGCGCCGATCCGCGCCTCAGGATTGGCTGAGGATGTGCTCGCGCCGCCGGAGGGCATTGACGGTGATTGGCGGGAGGGTGGGGCCGGCTATTTGAAGGAGGCGCGCGGATCAAATACGCACTTCAGTCGGCGGACAGAAGAGGCGGGAGCTGCTCTGGGTAACGCTACCCCGCTGACCACAGAGGACTCAGGCGCGGGCTCTGTCCCAGCTGTGGCCTCTGCCGCAGTCCGGCAAGGCGATGGCCAAGGTTTCTGTGCTGAACGTGGCGGTGCTGGAGAATCCGAGCCCTTTCCACAGCCCTTTCCGGTTCGAGATCAGCTTCGAGTGCAATGAGGCCCTGGCGGACGGTGAGGCTGGGCCTGTGTGGAGATCCCCCCCTCCCCCCGGCCAACCCCGACCTCCCCCGTGAAACAAGCCCTTCCAACCTTGATCTCCCTCCTTCCCTCCCCTTCAGCCCCAGCCTCCTTGTAAGAGACTATCCTGACACCCCATGGCCAACCCGACCCCCTCCCCACAGTTACTCCCGTTTCCCCAGTGGAGACCATCATCCCGCTCTTTTTTTTCTGTGGAGCTCCTCCTGGGCACGTATTTTCTATCAGTCTCCATTCTTTAACCTGCAGAGACCGTCAGTCACCCTGTCCCCCTTCCTTTTTTCCCAGCGGAGCCCCTCCGTTACCCTTTATCTCTGTGAAATCCCTTTCCCCCGTGGCAAGACCTTACTCGCCCCGATCTCCCCATTTGTCTCCCAGTAATCCCCTCCCCAACCTGCTGATATTTAAAACAACCGCACCCCCACCCACTTCTGATTGTTTTCTAACCCCAAAGCACATGCCCCAGAACCTGGCTTCCCACCTCCTTAGCCTGTACCCAGTTTTCCACTCTTGAGCTCCACCTGGGGAAGCACGGCAGGTTTCCAGCTCCAGTCTTTCAGGATAACTTGGTTTCCCCAGCTCCCGTTCCTCCCTCCTGTCTGTGTGCTTCGATAAATACACTCATATCTGAGGGGTGGCATAACCAGTCAAGCATCAGCCGGTTCCCACTGTCTGCCCACCAGGTTCCAGCTGATCTACTGCAGAAATTCTTTCAACACTTTTGATGGTCTGACCCAGTCTGGGGGGTGGGTGGGCCAGGCTGAGCCATGATGGTATCTGACTTCAAACAGTTGGCTGGGAGTTCAGAACTTTTTGTGCATCTTTTCCAAGGTGTTTTCACAGATGTACTTATTCATCTGTGTGTTAAAAAGGTGGACATGGCTCTCATCTCACAGATAGAAGACAGGAACCACAAAGAATGAAAGACCTTTCAAGTAAAGGTCTATAAAAATCGAAAATCTAAGGTTGCCCAGGGACTCTTGGCACCACTTTCAGGAGGAAGTACTCCGTTAGACAGATTCTCCACTTGGTTAAAGAAGAGGCCGCAGCTGAGGAGCTGGAGATCTGTGAGGCCATGGTGTGCTAACTAGCGCCTCTCAGTGGTAGGTGGGTGGTTTGTGGGAAAAGCCAGCCACTTGGATTAGTTTGGGGTTGATAACAATTCGAGATGTGAGTCCTTTTGGGCTAGGTCAATAGATCAGTCTCTCCCAGTTTCTCTCCTTTTTAAATTAAGGAATCTACTTGTGACTAACTATAGAATAAGCCCAGTTAAATCCTTTCTGGAACAAGGCAGGGTGTAAATAAATAATTAAAGTGTAGAATGACAGTGTGGAATAAGAATTTAATTTTAAAGCCAGGAGGAGATATAAGGAGCTAATAGGTTAAGGGATTCACAGTTCCCAGAAGGCAGGAGATCAGGTTTCAAACAGCCTGTTTGTGCTCCTTGCATTTAAAAAGGGTTGCATGGTCCTTATCTAGTACTTCTATTCCTAGGAAAATCTCTGCCCTGTTGCTTTACTGTTTATGGACTCCGAGCAGGAAAGTCAAAAGTCAACCTGCTGGTCATTATTTTTTAATAAAGAGAAATGGAATGACTTCCCCAGGGTCATAGAAGTAGAAGTCTTGGTGCTACGTCTGTAGAAGCATTGACACTAGAGTTTGTCTCTAAGTTCTGAGTCCAGAGTTCTCTACCTTTGCTATAACCTGGGAAAGAAAGAATTCATCCCTTATTTTAAGAAGTGGAGCATAAATAAGACTGTCCGTAGAATTTATTTCCACATCGGGACACTCTCAAAAGAGAATGAAGGGGGTGCTATTATTAATTACACCCAAACAATAAAGCTTTTGCTCAGAGAAATGCAAGTTGGAAAGCAAACTCTGGCCTGGAAACCCAGACTCTGGTTCTACCCCTAGGGCTGTCCATGACTTTGACCTGCCAGCTTGCTTTTTGCCTCTTCCTGGCCTTCTTCCCATGGAGCAGAGAGAATCCGTTTCCTGCCTCCCAAACAGTTGGAGGGGGCCAGGCTTTAGAAGTCTCTCAGATTCTGGAGAAATCTCAGTCTTGTTTCCTTGACACTGGCAACTGAAGATCCAACAAAAGGCCCAACCCCCAGTCAGTGGCTGGCCCTGTTTCCCAAGGGCTCCAAGCCCCTTTGGTTCTTTTTTCTCCTCGGCAACTGGAAATAGATGCTTCCAAGGCATGGGTCCACATTTAATACAGTAGGTATGTTTTTGCTCTCTTTCATTGAGAAATTCAACAGCCACTATTTGAATAAGTCATGGAACCAGATGTTCTGTCCCACAGCTAACACCGTGGTCAGGCCACGATTCATCTATATGATTCTGAACAAAGGTAAAGTGATAAACAGAAAAAAAGCCTACTAGATAGTCTTTGTTTTTGTTTTTGTCTTAAGGCGGGAAACATTCTCCAGCTAGTTCAACTATGATGAATTTTTACATGCCTTTAATCAGGTTAGTTTTGGTTTTGTTTTCGTACATAGTGGAAGAGCATGTTGTCGACTGTTCGATTGTAAAGTCAGGGCATAAAGACAAAATTGAATACTGTCAAGTTACCCTTGGAATTGCCTGAAAAGTTAGGTACACCATGTTATGCGTGTGCAATCATCTCCTACTTCTAAAAAATGGTTATATTAAAAAATGGAGCCACTTAAGTATGCTTCTGCTTCAAACGCTTCAGCAAGTTTAAGATGATCCAGTTTGTAGGTCCTTATTTTCAAGCATCTGCTGTCTTCCATAGATGACTTTATCAGCTCCTCTAACCCCTTGAGTCAGTATTTCTCTATGGTCCTCGGTCATTTCTCTGGTTTCTTTTCGGCCTCTCTTGAGGGAGCCATGGTGGCCCATTTGCCTGGCTGCTGGTGCAGTGCATTTTCTCCGGACAGCACCCACACCAGTCTTTGTTTAGGTTTTGCCAGTGGTATTGAACATCCAGTGCCTGTGACCCTCACAGGACCTGCTCTCCTCAGCCTCCTTTTTATCCCCTCAGCACACTGATTAAATGCACACATACAGGACTCCACTGGTGGGGGGGAGGGGGTTGCAGGAGGAAAGCTACCAAAATAGAGAGCTGAATTAGAAAGGTAAGGACAGAGCCAGCTTGACTTTTGTTTGTCCAGAAACGTTGTGTCTAGGCGTGTCACTCCTTGTCACAAAGATAAATCAGTAAACTTAATCGGTCCCTGCAAATCATAAGAGACTGGGGTTTTAACCCCGGTGAGGTCTATGCCACAGACCTGCTAAGGTCCCTGAGTAGAAGGTCTGGGTGATGCTGCAAAGGGACAGGAAATCAGTGTATCAAGGAAGAGCTTGGGGCTTGGGTGACAAACCTCCGTAGCTGTGGCCCAGCCTAGTAGTGTTTCCCAAGTTGGATGCTCTTGTGGGACACTGGACCAAGAAACAGGGCAACTTCAACAACAGTTTGCTTCCTGTGAAACTCATAGCTTGTGAAATTTCCGCCGGCTGCTGGAGCTGTAGGTTGTGTAATTTCAAAGAACCTAAAATAAGTTGCAGGTCTCCTGCCAACCTCCCCTGTACTAGCATGACCTTGCCCCTAATACACTTGGACCTCCTGCAAGAGGCAGCAGTCACCGGGAATTTCCTGTGCTTGCTGGGCAGGGTCTCCTTAAGCACTTTTCCTTTCACCTTGCTGGAATTACTCATGGATGAGATCCCCCTATTGGATGGGGTGCAAGCGAGTTGGGGTTTGAAGGATCACCCTACGGTGCCACGTTTGTTGACTGAGTCACTGTCACCCACATGTCTGAGGGGAGGCATGAGTTGGTGCCGGAACTGGAAGACCTGGGGGCTGGCTGGCTCCCCCAGTGGCCTCGTCTTCCCCCTCCTGACGGCTGGCTCTCCTGCTGGATTGGAATCCGCTGCCCTGGCCCAGTTGTCGAGGGATCTATTCAGTTTGGTGGCACTGGTCCCTGTGTGTGAAAGAGGATGCTGCTTCCTATCCCAGCACCCAGTGGGCAGGGCCCTGAATGGCCCAATTCCCTGCTCTTCCCTCCTCAGCACGCCTCTGTCACGTGGCTCCTAATTCAACCTCTGCCATACGGTTCACCCTCAGGCTCTGAGATCCCCGAGTTTCCCTGGAGATGCAGAGTCAATGTTACCGGGCACAGCTAGGCTCACGGGAGAAATTTCCCCACTAGAAGTAGAGTTTCATGCCCACTCTAGTGTTCAGGCCTATGGTACCTGGCACTTAGTCCCCAGATGTCAGGTATTCTTGAGAATAAAGATCTCTCAATATATTAAGGATCTGTCTACAACTCACATGAGAAGACCTTCCCCTGCCTTCGTGCTGCCCAGGTATTTCAAATCCTTAATATCCCATATCCTTACAGATCTAGAGTGGAAGATCATTTATGTTGGCTCAGCTGAGAGTGAGGAGTTTGATCAAATCCTAGACTCCGTGCTAGTTGGGCCTGTCCCAGCGGGGAGACACATGTTCATCTTTCAGGTAAGAAAGACAAGGCCTGAGGCCTTGGCACCAAGAGACATCCTCTTGTACCTGAGAGCACACAGTGCGGTTCAGGGGCCAAAAGTTGAGGTTCAAATTCTGGCTCTGCTTTCAGGAACTGTCTGACCTCTCAGAAGTACTTCATACATTTCCCTTTTCTCCACTTCTGTGTCATAGTTGTCACCATGAGCCACTGATTCATAGTTGATTCTCATTATTCACGGGAGTCACGTCCTATAGGGTCACTGCGAATGCTGCATTAGCGAATTTGTGAATACCGAACCGTTGTCCCTGGAAGAATACAGGGATAGGTTCCTACAAGTCCTGTTGTCAACCAATCAATACATAATCTTATTTCATGTGTATTTATGTTGAAAGACACCTTATTTAGTAATATTGTTGGTTCATTCACATTGAACTCCCTGCCAACAGCACTATAACTCATGCCTGAACAAAGCTTATCTAACACACGTTTTCTTCATAAAGCACATCATCACCTTGCACTAAGCACTATGCCTGGTAGCCATTCTGAACAGCAAAATTACCAGGGCTCCTGGGTGGCACAGTTGGTTGAGCGTCTGACTCTTGATTTTGGCTCAGGTCATGATCTCGAGGTCATGGGATCGAGCCCTGCATTGGGCTCCGTGTGTGGTCTCCTTGGGATTCTCTTCTTCCCTCTGCTCCTCCTCCCCTTCCCCCCTCTCGCTCGCTCTCTGTCTCTCAAATAAATAAATATTTTAAAATAAATAAATACTTAAAGATATTAAAAGCAAAGGCTCTGCTCAGTCCTTACCTATATCCCACTCGGCCGCTCCCTCCTCAATCCAAGCAACCTCCTCCCATCCCCTAATGCCTCACCCACCTGTAGCCAGGCCACCAGCAAGCCAAGCCCGTCTACTACACTCCACAAGCAGGGCTGGCTTCCTGAGCATTCAGCCCATGCAGCCACACAGGGCCCGGCACCTGGTCTAATATTCTGCTGTCACTGGCTAAAACTTACTATTTGTGAATAAGGGATCCCATGTTTCATTTGGTATTGGTTTCATTTTGTACCAGTTATGTAGCTGGTCCTATCCATAACAACACACCCCAAATCTGTCCGCCTCTGTCCTCTCCCTTCTGGTCTAAGTCACTGTCTACACCTCCAGGATGACCACTGTAAACTGCCGAATCTCCCTGCTTACATAATGGCCCTCCTCCCATCACAGCATCACACACTGCCAGTCTTTACAGACCATAAGAGTGATGCAGCACTTACCTCCTGCTAAATATTCTTGTTCTTCCCCAAGCCCTTAACTGGCCCAAAAGGCCCTGGGTGGCCTGGTACCTACCTGCCTTATCTTATGCCACCCTCCCCCCTGCTCACTACACTCCTCAGCACCATTTACTCCTTTGTGGCACTTGTCACACTGAGCGTTTTACAGGCATTTACGGGATTGATTCTGTCTTCCCCACTCGATTAGAAACTCCCGTTGGCAGAGACCATACTTTTGGCTCAGTATATTTACTTGCTCGAAAATCACAAGATGGAGGTGTGGCTGTGCGATCAATGCTAAGGCACAGGGTGTGTTTCCTCTAGGCTGACGCCCCCAACCCATCCCTCATCCCTGAGACCGATGCTGTGGGTGTGACCGTGGTCCTCATCACCTGCACCTACCATGGACAGGAGTTCATCCGTGTGGGCTACTACGTCAACAACGAATACCCCAGTCCCGAGCTGCGGGAGAACCCACCCCTGAAGCCAGACTTCTCTCAGGTGGGACCTGTCTCTGCACTTCCTGCTTCGGACAGGCTGCCTCCTTTGCACCTGGGGGAGTTGAGTCATTGGAACTGGGAGCCAAGGTCACTTCTTAAGGTTTTCAAGTCATGCTCAGATCTTGCAGCTCCAGACTAGAACCAGAGAGAGAAAGGTCTTTGTTTCTCAGAAGCACGCCTCACAGAACTGAGATTAGATAGGTCTCAGCCCTAAGTCATGATATATAGGCACTCCTTGGAGTTCTACCCATAGTTGCTGATGGTGATGGAATAAGTAAGCTGTTCTTCCTGGCCTTGGGGCAGGGGCTGGGGGTGCCCCAGCTCCGTGGGAGTAATGACAGGGCATGCTGACAAGGATTGACATTCCTCTTTCTGCCCCAGCTCCAGAGGAACATCTTGGCCTCGAACCCCCGAGTGACCCGCTTCCACATCAACTGGGACAACAACATGGACAGGCTAGAGGCCATAGAGAACCAGGACCCTGCCCTGGGCTGTGGCCTCCCCTTCAGCTGTGCTCCCATCAAGGGCTTGGGTCTCCCTGGCTGCATCCCCGGCCTCCTCCCCGAGAATTCCATGGACTGCATCTAACTGTGGGAATCCAGGCCCTACCTGGGCCCAGCCAGGACTGTGGCCAGTCTCCTAGCACATCTGGAGAGGGCAGCTGGGCCTCCCACACAGTCCCATGGAGGCCATCTGGAGGACTTTGGGGCCATCAACTATACCTAGGCCAGTCAGACATGGCTCTGAGGAAGGAGCAGGCCTCAGATCTCTCCCAACCCTGACCCAGAAGGATCATCTTACCTCTACTGCCCAGGCCTGTAAGAAGCACGTACTTCAGTTTTTAATTCTTTGTGACTTGTGTCTTTTCTCTCTTCCACACACACTATAAATTCCACCTGCAGGCCTTTGTGCCACCATGCTCCTTTGAGTACCATTGACCCAGAGCTCTTCCCACAGACCTCCCTGGCCTGCCTTGAGGCTTTCTTGGTCAATGCCTGGCAAGGCTCCAGCCCTGTTGAGCCAAAGCTTCTGTCATTCCTGTCCCTTCCCAAACATCGGAGCAAATCCACCCAGCTTTTTGGAGTCACAGGCAAGGAATCTTGGTTAGAAGGTACACTTGGACACAATTTCTGTCCTTCTCCCAGGACAGTTTTTAATCCAACAGCCTCTGGAAAACTCTGTTCCCAAAGGCGTGCTCAGCAGGATGCTGAGGAATGATGGTTGACTCTCCTCTCAGTCACAACCACCTTCCCGTCATCTCCTAACTGGATCTGGCTTTCCCTGGAGGCTGCCATGGTGGGAAGATGGCATGCTAGAGGAGTCTGCTTTGCTCAGTCTGCCTCAGTGTTGGCATCAGGGCCCCTCTGCCTGCCTTGATCTGCCCTCTGCGAAGACCTCGTGCTCTTGCAGGCACAGGAAACCATAGGGACCCTGAAAACCTCTCCCCTGCCATGCTCCCCTCAATGCCCAGTTCCCTTGCTGCTATGTGGATGCTATTGTGATTACAGTTTGTATATTAAAGGGTTTTTATATTAAATATGTTTGGTTGATCTAAAAATAAAAAGCACTTCATCTAGACTGATTCTGCTTTTGTCTTAAGTGGGCTGAGGCAGATTTGTCCATCTCTCCTCATGATGTGGTGAGGGGGCTCTTGCCGCAGCCAGTGGGCTGACTGCCCTTTGTCCCTTTGCTCAGCTTCTTACCCTAGTCTTAATTGGTTACATAATTGTACTCCAGACTGAGGTTCAGGGAGGGGTTTTTCTTTGTCAAAAGTTAAGCAACCCAGCTGTTCTGGATAGAGCATAACCAGTGATTTTTTAGACTTTGACCTTGACCCACAGGAAGAAATTAACATCATGTTCCAAGGACACACAGCAACACTTTTATTAAATTTTACTTAGCCTTACTTTGTAACTGCCCAGCCCAGAGTAGACTGGTTTGGCTGATGAGCCATTTCCCCATAATTCACAGAAGTGCCCTCACTCTTCCCTCCCAGAAACATGGACCTAGGAACATGGGTGCAGACAGCTGCTGGAGAGGGTGCAGATTGTATAAATCTATAGGCAGAGCAGCCAATTGGCTTGTAGACCTGAGACCAGCTAGCCCCTGAGTCAAGATAGCTGGCTCATCTGGCCCCCTGCTCCCCTTGGCAAGTTCTGTTTGGGTCTTCTACTTCAGTGGTTCTCAACTGGGGGCACTTTGCCCCTGGGGCACATTTAACAATGTCTGAGATGGCTTTGGTGGAGAAGAGGCAGGTCCCACTGGCATCCAGTGGGTAGAGATGGGATGCTGGCTAAAACTATAGTGAACCCACAGGACCGTCCCTCTCCCCAACAAAGAATGACCCTGCCCCAAATGTCAGTAGTGTGACAGTGAGAAACTGACCTCAGTCTGTGTTTTAAAAGGGCACCCAGGGGTGCCTGACTGGCTCAGTGGGTGGAGCATGCGACTCTTGATCTTGGGGTTGTAAGTTGGAGCAGCACATTGGATGTAGAGACTACTTAAAATCTTTAAAAATAAATAAAAATAAAAGAGCACCCAGAAAAAAGAGTCATCTTATTGCTCTGGAGGGCAGCTTCCCTTTGTGTTGCCCAGAAAAAGGGCATCCCCAGCCTGGCTGTGCCCCAGATTCCTCATCTGTGAAATGGGAGTGATGGTAATAGTACCTCCGTGATAGGAATAGGGCACAATGTATTTAACAAGTGCCAGCTGGGGCGCCTGGGTGGCTCAGTTGGTTAAGCCATTGCCTTCGGCTCAGGTCATGATCCTGGAGTCCCGGGATCGAGTCCCGCATCGGGCTCCCTGCTCGGCGGGGAGCCTGCTTTGCCCTCTGACCCTCCCCCCTCTCATGCTCTCTCTCTCTCATTTTCTCTCTCTCAAATAAATAAATAAAATCTTAAAAAAAAAAAGTGCCAGCTGACACGCACAAGCCCAGAGTGGATGCCCAGCAAAGCGATGGACGTAGAGCCCCCTCCCAACTACCCCTTGCTCCCTGGGTCCAGCATCCTCCTGAAGCTCCGGCTGTGGCTGGAGGAGACCTAAAAGGCTCCTCGGCCCGGACCCTGCTATCCTGCGCGAGGCCTTATGAATGACGACTGCCGGAGGCCCGGCGACCTCTGACCCGAAGCACCCGCCGCGCCCCTCCCCCGCTGGCAGGTGGACGGCGGCTGCGCCAGGAGGGTTCGGGGGGAGGCCCTGGCGCCAACCTTAGCTGGCCGGCGGCCGCTGCCGCACTAAGCGGAGGCGGGGGACTGCGGCGCGTACGGGGCCAGGCGGGCGCCCGCCTGGACCGCCTCCTGGGCCTTGGAGCGCGGCGCGGCCATCCGTCTGCCTCCGCCGCCCCGCCCGGCCGGCCAGAGCAGTGGGGCTGCATCTCCGCCCCGCCCTCTCACCCCGGGATTGACACTGAATGTTCTGCGGAGGGTTTGCCGGACAGCGCGCCTCCGCCAATTGGCGGCCTCGCTGGGCGGGCCATGGGCCCTGTCGCAAACCTTGGCCAGTCAGGTGCACCGGCCCGCCCAGCTGAGGCCTCGCGAGCTTGCGAGTGGCCGGGCGTCCGCGGCACGCGTCACGGAGCCGAGGGCCTATGGCGGCTCGGGAGGGTTGCGGAGGACCAATGGGCGGCGGCGCGGCCCCGTCACTCAGGACGGCCTAGGCCAATGAGCGGCGGGCTGCGGGGGCGTCACGGACAGCAGCAGCGGACTTGGGCTGAGGTTCCCGGGCGGGCGGGCGCGGAGAGACGCGGGAAGCAGGGGCTGGGCGGGGGTCGCGGCGCCGCAGCCAGCGCAGCCAACCCGAGGGGCCGCCGCCGCCGCCCAGCGCGCTCCTGGGCCGCCGGCCGCCGCCAGCACCCGCCGCGCCGCAGCTCCGGGACCGGCCCCGGCCGCCGTCGCCGCGATGGGCAACGCCGCAGCCGCCAAGAAGGGCAGCGAGCAGGAGAGCGGTGAGTGCCCGGGCCATGACCCCGATCCCGGTCCCGCGCTGCCAGCCCCCGCCCTGTCCATCACCGCCTGGCCCCTCCCCCCGAACCCTC
>NC_058403.1:204989303-205004494 GCF_002201575.2 Neomonachus schauinslandi
TTTCCTGCTCCGGCGACCCCCCAACCTTGGAGCCCCCCCGTCAAAGGCTGGCACCCAGCCTGCAAACACTCCGCCCCCCCACACCCAGCTGTCACTGCCAACCAAGGCACGTATGACCGCTGGGGCCCCACATGGGGCCTTGTCACCACCCCACCCCCTCCTTTCCTGGCCCCTCTTCCCAGATTCTAATCCCCCCACTTCCTCACTCACCTCTCCCACTGATGGAACCCACTGCCAGACCCCGACCCAGGCTCCTGCCAGTTTGGGAGTGCTGTGGGGTCTGCCTCCACCCCGGAGGGACCTTGGCCACTTAGTGACCACACCCCTCCCCCCTCCAGCCCCCGCCATCTTTCTCCTGCCCTTCCCCTTTTCACCTTATCACAGCCCCCCTCCAAACCCACGCTGCCCCCCTTAAGCATTTCCCAGAGCCTCCTCCAGCATTGTTTTTCCCTTCTGTGTCACTTGGCATGGGGGACAGGATCTTTCTGGGTCCCTCTGCCCCTCTCTCATCCTGTCACTCTGTCACTCTGCCTCTCTGCCTGTGTTCCCTCCTCCAAGCAAACGTCTGTCCCTGGCTGAGGTAGCAGACTGTTTATGAACCTAGAGAACTGCTTCAGTGCTTCCAAAGCCAAGTTTGAGCCTGTCTTGCTGGGATTCATTGCATCTTCTTTCCTGGGTTTGGGGGGGCGGGGTGCAGCAGAGCTCCTTCCCATCTCCTGGTATGCAGTGAGCTCTAGGCTTCTTGGAGTGCCCCTAAACAAATGGTTGTTTTACACCTGAGGCTCCGTCATTCACCCAGTCCCCAGGGCTTCTTCACCCTCTCCTGGCCCAGGATGAAAAGTGGGGTATGAAGTGTCTGGGTTTAGCAGGGCTCATTCAGCTTGAGCTGGGATGGTGAGAAAGGGGACTTGAAGCATGACAGTTGGGGAGAGTAGTGACTGACATCTAATGACTTGCTTTGCCAAGGGACAAATAGATTCTGATCATTCCCAGGGCTCAGCCAGAGAGAGGCCTGTTTCCCCCTCAGCCCCCAAATTATGTTGGTGTTGGCCTTTTCCAGCCAGAGAGATTCTGTATCTGGAAATGCCTTCAGAAATGACCTCAAGCCCCTTCCTCAGTTCCCTCGGGTCTTAAATTGTCATCACTCCAGACCTATAGCTGGAGCTTAGCTAGGATCCCCTTCCAGTTACCCAGAAATAGTCAGAGCTGAAAAGGGAGGCCATGTCCAAATACGCCCTTTCCAGTTTCTGATCTCAGACCCCAGCATCTGAGTCCTTTGAATACCCTGTCCCAGAAAGATGCAGGCATGAAACCCAGGGAACTTTATTCCCATACGGATTCAAATGGCAGAACTCAGAATCACCAAGCAACCATGGGAAGGCCTGACATGTCACCAATGGGCGGGGGACAGGGAGGCAAGTGCCTGTAGCTGAGCACTTGATGACAGAGGAGCAGGTGGGTAGTGACCAAAAAAGGTCTGGGCATGAGCTTGGAGGGGACTAGGCAGAGGGGGAGGGGCTGGGGCCCCCAGCAGGTGAGGCTGGCTGGGAGGTGGAAGGTGGAGGCAAGTAGCTATATATTGCAGTAGCTCAGCTGAAAGTTGGGGAGATGACATCGTCCTGGAAAACTTTCAAGGCATATCAAACACATGCAGAGTGGGGCGGAAAGCCGCACAGGGAAAAGGATCCCCGAGAAAAAGATCAGAGAGGCTCTGGAAGGAACCGCTAATTCTCCCAGAACACAGGCCAGACACCCAGAAGTGGACTACCACAGTGAAACAGAGCTACTGTTTATTGGGCATCTAGGATGTGCCAGGCTAAATGGTCTCCATAGATCTATCTGCTGGAGTGATTTTCATAACAGGGTTTTCTCCGAATTTTCCAAACACGCTGTCTGAGTTTGACACGGACTATATCAAAGAGGCAGGATTCACATCCAGATCCACTTACCAGCCAATTTCCTAGACCCCAGAATTTCCTGACCCAGACATTCTTTCTTAAGCTGCCTCCTTGATTTTTACTCTATTCACTTATATTTTCTTAATTTAAAATAATAAAGTTGTGACCCACTTTTGTTCAGATGTAAAGTTTGATCTGTCCTGAGCAATAATATAAATGAAATCAGGAGATTGGTATGCTAGTCACATTCTCTCTGATACACATTAAAATACAATGTAACTGGAAAAGTGAAACATCCCTAAAATCATTTTATGCCCTGCCAGTGAGACCCATGTCACACTTTGGGAGATGCCCCAAGCTGTACGTCCTTCCAGAGGCTTACAGGGGCTCTTAGAAAAGTAAATAGGATGAGAGAGGAAGCCCCTTTTTGCCTTGAAGCTCTGAGTCCAAAAGGATGAAATAAGACAAAATCTGCCGTCTTGTAACCAGGGTGCGGTGGGGGTGGGGGCGGGGGCAGTAGCCAGGCCAGCCTGCAGGGGGCACCTGAATTTCATCTGCCAGCTTTCAGCCTGACCTGGGTCAGGAAAACGCCCAAGCCATAGTAGACACCAGTCAGACATCCTGCAGCCCCCTGTGCCCCTGTCTCCATGGCAGGACACAGTGTCAGCTTCCTCCCAGGAGGGCAGGGATCGAGAACAAGCCCTGGTGGGGTGGGGTGGGAGAAATCTTAACCCAAAGATGCCAAAGCCATTGGCAGGGGCCTGGAGAAGATGCTAAGAGAACATATAAAAAAGACCAAGCCCTGGGCTCTGAGCAAGCTGGAGAACCGAGAGAAGGCCTCCCAAGAGGCCTGGGGACGGGCGGCCAAGTGGAGCTCAGGCCTTGGCTGGCACTGGCCGAAGGCACCCCTGGGAGCTGGCCCACAGAAGGGGCGGGGCTGGTGAAAGGGAGCCCCCAGATACCCCTCCAGGTCCCAGGGACAAGCAGATCCAGGCTCTGTGAGAAGTGCCTCCAAGAGGTCCCTGGATAGGAAGAATGGAGGCCCTCTAACATCCTACAGAAGCCTGAGAGCAGCAAGCACCTTCTGTGCATTGGCAGTTGTATGGGTGCCCAAGAGGGTCCTGCCAAGGCAGCTTTTCCCTTAGTCCAGTCAGGCCTACAGAAGCTTGAGGGTCCTATCTGTCCCTTCCCTGTACCCGTTGGTCCCTAAGTTGGCTTCTCTTCCTGCCACCACCCCACAACTCCCTGCCTCCCCCTATAGATGGAGTCTTGGGGATGGGCAGCCAAGTTGGTACAGCAGGTCTCATGAACCTTCCCAGCCACCGTAGTCTTGGTGCCCTGAGAGGAAGACTGAGTGATGGCTTCCAACCCCAACGATGGTGAGGATGAGCCCTGTTGCTATAGCAACTTCCCAGGCACTCTCTGCCCCTCAAGCCAGGGAAGGGCTGCAGTGGAGTTTCAGGAACAGGTGGAGAGGAAGAGTCTGTAGACCCCTGGCTAGCCCTGGAAACCTCTCCCTGACTAACAACCCTGAGCTTGGGGGCCTGGGGAAAAGCAGAGGTATGGGTGGCCCCATTCAGACAAGGGGGGGCGTTCCACCCAGAGCGGGGGTCCAGCCCAGTTTTAGTATATGTGCTGCCAAAGTGAGCACAGGGGGTCCAGCTCAGACCAAGGCGGTGGGGTGGTCCAGCCCAGTGTTGTGTTAAGCTCAGAATGGGGGTTGGTTCAGCTCAGTGGTGGAGTCCAGATCATAATGGATGATGGTTCAGTACAGAATGGGTGTCCATCCGGCTGGGGAGCGATCCAGTCCAGAATAGGGGTCCCATCCATCCGTGTCCCAGACAAACAGGTTTCAGAGGGCTGAGTGTGCTGAGATTGTTGTCTGGGGTGTCCAAGGCTGGGCTCCTGCCTCCTGCTGTGGCCCTGGCTTTTTGAGGGGTGTCTGGGGTTCTCTCTGTTAGCCCAAATCGAATCCAGACCAGAGTGGAGGCTGGCAACCACCCCTCCATCCCTTGGGGGAGACATGGCAGGGGGGCGGGTTTCATAAGCCAGCAGCTGGCTGGGTTTCCCTTCTCTGCCACTTCCTGTTGTCAGCAGGGGCCACGGGTGCTGGGTACTTTCAGAGAAGCTGCCACTGACCCTCCACTTTATTTGGGATGTGGAAAGAAGGAGGAAGATGGTCGAGGCTGCCTCCCCCTCCCCCACCCCTAGGTTTAGCCTTTCGTTTCCGGTTGGACTTTCATGGCTGAAAGCAGAGCCAAGCACAGGGCAAGGTTTGACAGAGGCCAAGGACATCCTGCGATGTTAGTCCCCTCTCTGCCCCCACATAGGAGCAAGACAAATCCAGATATACCCATTTTTCTCTTGGGGTAACAGGATTTGGGGCCTCCAGGTTCAAAGAGGACTTAGGGGAGGAGATAGGGTGGCTCTTGCGCCCGTCCCCACCACTTCTTTCTCTCCATCTGCTCTTTCAGCTAATTAACGGGGCTCTGGGGCCTCTTTGGCCCCAGGGAGCCCCTAGCTGCTGCCTGGGTCTGAACCTTAACTCCTTCCCCTCTGCCCAGTGGACACTGCCCTGGGCACATTCAGTGCCATCCTCTGAGTAGTTCAGCACTCACTGAGGATGGCAGGACCTGGCATCTTGGGAGCAGTGAAGTCCCTGGAACAGGAAGTTAGCTTTAGCACTCCACCCCTGGGGCAGCCAGGCCAGCCAGAAGGGACACCCTCAGGAGAATCTTCCCACTGCCTTCTGCTAAGGAGGGCCTTCGCAAACCTTGGCCAGCCGGGAGCAGGTACCTTTAAATGCTTCCCTGGCAACCGGCTCCTCCTCCCTGGTCCCCTGAGGCCCTTCAGAGGAAGCCAGCTCAGAGGCCTTGCGTGTTCCTGGTTTCCCTGCAAAGGGAGGATTCCAGGGAGGGCTCAGGGCAGCCTGGGATGGATGTGGGGTCAGGCAGTGGCCAGGGCAGTGACTCGGAGACCACCTTCCAGCTGTGGCTGCAGCTGCTTCTCTGGGCCCACCTGACTCTCCGTTTCCTGGGCTACCTGCACCACACCTTCTGGGCGCCTAAGCCACAGCCAGCACCCTGAGCCTCCCTGGCCGGGGTAGATGGGTCCCACATCACTCTATCCCTCTCCACCCCTCATTGCACCCTCTGCTGGAAGACATAGGAAGCAGAGGTGAGTATGGGGGCTCCTGGCTGGGGCTTCCCCCATCATTATCCCTCTTTATCTGCCCACTCCTTCTGGCACTGTCCCCCCCCTCCCCACTGTGCCCAAAATCTGGCAAGCCGATGGCACCAGAGGGGACACAGTTTGGGCCCTTTAGTACGTTGAGAGTCTAGAGAAGAGCTGTACTAGGACCAAGGCACCCATGGAGCCTCTCAGTGGGGTACCAGCAGACAGCCAAAGGCAGGCCCACTAAGTCAGGAAAAAGCAGAATATGGTAGTTCTCAGGGAGGGCTGAGAGCAAACAGGGAAGCAGGACCAGGCATTCTCCTGGATTCTTCCCACACCCCTTCCGTTGCCTTGTTAGGTGGGCAAAGGTGAAGTCCCAAGAGGGTACCCTCTCCCCCGCCACCTTCATCCAGAATTCAGTGTGTATGTTTGGAGGTTTCCAAGGAAGGTGTTGTGCATCAAAATAGATTCTGCTAGGGAAAGCACTGGATTTGGTGCAGCCCCCAGGCTCAGAGAGGTCTCAAGCAGTTGATGGCCCAGCCAGGTACCAGCCTAGGACTCGTGGCCATTCCTTGACTGCCCCCTCTCTGCCCAGCCACTCATTTTTAGGCTTTCCTGGCCAACGGTCTCTCCTCCGTCTGCCGTTCCTGCAACCCCATGGAAGGTTCTTCCCTCCAAACGCTGAGGGGAGTCTTGGGAACGGTGGGAGTGGTGGCCACCCATGAGGCTGTGTGGGATTCCTGGCGCTGTGTCTGGGTAGTCCAGGCAGATGACAGACGATGCCAAAGTACAAGCGCGTAGGACCCCTCAGGGTGGCAGGTGTCAAGGGGTAGAAGACAGCTCCGTCTGTGGGCCACCCTGTGCACTGCCACCAGGCGGGAGCGAAGCAGTTAATCTTGTGGGCATTGAGGTCCGGCAGGCCACCTCAGGCCTGGTCAGTCTTCCCATCTGTACAAGGAGAGGAACAGCAGGTCTGACCCATTAGGGTAGGAATTAAGCACAGAAAGCATTCAGCACAGGACTGGCACACAGGAAGGGTCCCTGAACAGCATGCCTGGCCCCGGGGGGTGGGTACAAGGGCTGGTCTGTAATGCAAGAATGCACCAAGCTGTACATTTAGAGCTTGAAAGGTCAATGTACCCCCCACGCCCTATATTTCATACCTCAGTTTTTAGAAATACCTAAAAACAAAATCAGTAATTGCCATTTATATCGCATTAACCCCATACCAGCCACTGTCCAACCCCTTTTGCCAAGATTAATTCATTCAGTCCTCACAACCATCCTACCAGGTCGTTACTAGTATTATCTCCATTTTACAGATGAGGAAAACTGAGGTCAGGTCAGTTGCCTAAGGTTGCACAGCTCATCAGAGACCAGGCTGGGATTTGAACTTGATCTTGTCCCAGAGTTCTGGCCCTTAACTGTTTTGCTGGGCTCCTTCTTGGCCTTGGCAAGAATGCCTGTTTTCAAGCCTCAGTTTCCTAGGGCGTTAAATGGGAAGAATGGATAAAAGGAAAGTTAGTAGGCAAACCAAGTGAGCAGGCCCAGGGTCCACCAGGAAGTCTTCACCATTAGCCGGATGGTGATGTTCGCCTTGGGGTGCTGAAGGGCCCGTGGGGTGTGGGCATAGGGTAAGGCTCCCCTTGAACCAGCTCTGGAGGAAGGACCCCTGGACTGGCAAAGGCGGGAATGGGGCCAGCTGGGGGCCAAGGCAACAGCTGAGCCCCCCAAGGGCGCCTGCTACCCGAGCCCCAGAGGCCTCCACCCAGGGCTCGGCCTCCCCAGAGAAGGGGTTGGAGGAGCAGCCAAATCCCCAGGCTATAAATATCTTGGCTGGCGTCGGCCCTGGCCATGGAATGTCGGTCAGAACTGGGGCGAGTGGGGGTGGGCTGGCCTGGGCGTCACTCTCTATACCCCTAAGAGTAACCCCCGAGTCACCTTGCACCCCATTTGGGACAGAGTTGAGGCTATACCCCACTTCTCTGAGTAAAGGGGGCCCAGGCCCCCAGCCCAGATCAGGGCCCCCCAAAGCTGCCCTCCAGCTCAGCCAGGGCACCTGAAGCTACTGGGAAAAGGTCAGTCTCTAGGTTGAGACAGCTGCACCCCACTTTGCACAAATGGGCATCTCCCCAGGAATAGCCGAGGCCCACCCTGATAAGATGGGGTCTCTAACTAACGCTCTCTCTCTTTTCCTTTCAGTGAAAGAGTTCTTAGCCAAAGCCAAAGAAGATTTTCTTAAAAAATGGGAAAATCCTGCTCAGGTAAGCCCCCTGGATGCAGAGCCCTGAGAGGGGTGAGCTGATGGTCCCCCATCCTCCAGTCATGTCCCTGTAACATGGTGAGGATTTTTAGGGCCCTGTGGAGGGCTCCAGACCTGACCCCATTTGCTCCCTAGATGCCAGCGGGGGCTCCTGGGCAGAGGCACACAATCACCCACTGGCACGCACCCCCCCCCCCCCCCCCCCCCCCCCCCCGTGGCCCCTGCCCCCCCCCCCGCTGCCAGTAGTCCCTGGGCCCCGGGCCAGGGCCGAATCTGGCCCCTGCCACCCGTCTTAAGGAATGTGTCCTTCGCCATCTTGTTTTTCCGCCCCCTGTCCTTACCCCCATCATTCCACCCCCTCCCCAGGGCCCCCTCTGCTGGTGGCAGAGGGCATGCCCTGGACCTTGGCCTTGCCCCCACTTGGAGGGGGTCCCTGACTCTCCCAACCCCTCTGCCCACAGAATACAGCCCATTTGGATCAGTTTGAACGGATCAAGACCCTCGGCACGGGCTCCTTTGGGCGAGTGATGCTGGTGAAGCACAAGGAGACCGGGAACCACTTTGCCATGAAGATCCTCGACAAACAGAAGGTAAGCACAGCCCAGCCAGGAGGTCACCGTCCCCCCCGCACCAGGCCTTGGTTCAGACTGTTCCCACAGCCTGACTGGTCTTCCCGTCTGTCATTCACCAACTGTTTCCTGAGCCTTCATAATGTGCCAGACCCGAGGTTCAGAAGCGCCCATGCTGCCTTCATGAAGCTTCCCCTCCAGACCAGCCACTGATGGGGGTCCAGGCAGTGGACACGGGTTCAGACACCTAGCCTGTATCAAGGAAGCCAGAAGTCTTCCTGGGCAAAGTATTGTATTTATACAGATCTTTTTTCTTTTTTTTTTTTTTTAATTTTTTTTTATTTATTTATTAGAGATAGAGCAAGAGAGCACAAGTCGGGGTAGGGGGGTGGGAGAGGGAGAGGGAGAAGCAGACTCCCCGCTGAGCAGGGAGCCTGATGCGGGGCTCAATGCAGGGCTCGATCCCAGGACCCTGGAGTCATGACCGGAGCCAAAGGCAGATGCTTAACCAACTGAGCCACCCAGGCGCCCCTCACAGACCAACCGACCTACCTTTCTTTTTTTTTCTTTCTTTCTTTCTTTCTTTCTTTCCTTCTTTCTTTCTTTCTTTCTTTCTTTCTTTCTTTCTTTCTCTTTTTTTCTTTCTTTCTTTCTTTTTTTCTCTTTTCTTTTCTTCCTTTCTTTCTTTCTCTTTCTTTCGTTCTTTCTTTCTATTTTATTTATTTGAGACAGAGGGGGCACAAGTGGGGAGGAGGGTTAGAGGGAGAGGGAGAAACAGACTCCCCACTGAGCAGGGAGCCCAACACAGGGCTCGATCCCAGGACCCTGGCATCATGACCTGAGCCAAACGCAGACGCTCAACCGACTGAGCCACCCGGGCGCCCCACAGACCTTATTTCTGTAAATATTTTTGAGACCCTACTTTATGCCAGGCACTGCATGTTCAACAGAAAGGTAATACAAGCCATATATGGTTTTAAATTTTTTAAATTTTGTAGAACCCCCCCCCTTTAAAAAGTAAAAAGAGGGGCACCTGGGTGGCTCAGTCAGTTAGGCGTCTGCCTTCGGCTCAGGTCATGATCTCAGGGTCCTGGGATCAAGCCCCGCATTGGGCTCCCTGCTCGGCAGGGAGTTTGCCGCTCCCTCTCCCTCTGCTACTCTCTCTGTCAAGTAAATAAATAAAATCTTTAAAAAAAAATTAAAATTAAAAAAAAATAAGTAAGAAGAAACAGGTAGAATTAATTTCAGCAATGTGCTCTAATTAAGACAGTATATCTACAATATTATAATTTCAACATACGTAACCAGTGTAAAAATACCATTAATGAGACCTCTCATTTTTTTTTTCTGTATGAAGTCTTCAGAATCCAGTGTGTATTTTACACTTACATCTCTGTTCAGATGTTCAGTTTTCACTAGAAAAACAAGAAAAAGCAGAGAGGTTGGAAAAGCAGATTCACATATCCCACGTTGTTCCATTCAGGCTTAAAAGTCACCCAGTAACTGCCTCGAGTGTTCGTTTTTAAATTTTCATTTTAGAAACTTAAAATTTTAAACTTGGTTCCCCAGGCAACTAGCCACATCTCGAGTGCTCAGCAGCTGTACATGGCTAGTGTGGACTTACTGGACAGTGCAGGTGTAGACCTGGAGCATACAGCTGTGAGCAAAGCGGGAAAAGCCCTAGCACAGCAGATCAGAGCTGACCGAGGGGCCAGCCTGCCTGCGTGTGACATGCGGTCCTGACACTGACTAGCTGTGGGTGACCTTGGGCAAGTCACTTCCCTTCTCTGCATCTGGGTCTTCCAAAATGCCATGCTCACAGCACATACCCCTCAGGGCTCTTGTCACTATGTGTGAGGCACCTGCTGGGGACAGCTGAGGAAGAATCAGTGTGGGGTTTGAGTGGCTGTGGGGAAGGTGCTCTGGATGCAGGGAAAGTATTTCTAAATATCTCTTAGGCACCACTCTTGCTTGTCTTTTCGGTTTCAGCTTAGCTGCCCCTTCCTCCAGGAAGCCTTCTCTGACTCCCCCGTCCCCCTGACTTTACCAGGCCCCTTACCTGGGCATCCGCAGGCCCCGAGCTTACCCCCACCATGGCTCTGACCCTTCTGGGCCATGAGGCTTGGTGACTCGTGTTCTTGCCCTGAACTGCATGCCATGCAGGGACAGGCAGCTTCTGCCTTCTCAGTATGTCCTCAGCATCCAGCCTGAGGTTCTACAGGCTGTGGTCACTCAAAGGGACCAGCCCAGCCCAGGGGGTTACTTCTGGGCATCGGGGAAGAGGAGGACCCTCTCAGACCCACTCTTACCTCCCTTCCCACCCCCACAGGTGGTGAAGCTGAAACAGATCGAGCATACCCTGAACGAAAAGCGCATCCTGCAAGCGGTCAACTTTCCGTTCCTCGTCAAACTCGAGTTCTCCTTCAAGGTGGGGTCCCAGTGCCCAGGGGCCAGGGCCACTGCTAGGTGGTACAGCCTCGGGGCTCCCAGAGCTAGGGTGGGGGCCGAGGACGAGCCGTGGCTGCCTGAGGAGGCAGGCCCACTAACGGGAAAGGAGGAGAGTCCCAGAGGAGGGATGCTGGGGGCAGGAGTCAGCCTGAGACTGTGGTAGACCCATGTTCAACTCCTGGGCCCACCAGTTTCTAGCTTGAGAACCTGGGGCAGATCACCCAACCTGGCTGACATCCCTCCAAACCACCTCCCCATTTTACAGCAAAGCACCTGACGCACGCACGACTCTAGGCCCAAACTGCGCCACACAGCCTGGATTTGAAGCGCAGCTCTGTGCTCCTCCAGGCTGTGTGATGCTGGTGCGGGACTTGACTGCTGTGAGTCTCAGTTTCCTTGTCTATAAAGTGGGGATCCCAACACTCCCCACCTAATGGGGTGGCCATGACCATTCCAAGCACAATGTGAGCACCCTCCGTGAGCTATTTTGGGTGTTATCCTAAGCTGTGACCGCAAGATCTGGGGAAAGCCATTCGAGGCCTGAGACCCAGACAGTCACAAGGGCCCCGTGCCTGGTTTAAAGCTCAGCTGCTGTCATCCTAAAAGTTGTAATAATTTTTTTTAACAAGGGGCTTCACAGTTTTATTCTGGGGCCCCACAAATTCTGTAGCCCATCCTGGGCCCGTTTTGCAGGTGACAAAACTGTGACCTCAAGCTTCAGTGAAGACAGTCGCAGACGTGAGATGCCCCAGAGTCCTCTCCCCAGCCCAGGCACACTGGCTGGGCCCCTCCCACCCCACCTGCCGGCCCTCACTTTCACCCCCTGTGAGCAGGATCCCAGCTGCCCCTTCTTCATGGGTGGAAAGAAATGAGCCAGGAGGCTCAGGAAGTATAGCGCCTGGCGCTGCGAACAGGCTTCGTATGGGAGCCAAGATTGTTGTTGTCGCTTTATTCTGGAACACCCGCCATGTAAAGGCACCAGGCCTTCAGATGGGCCCCTGATCAGCCACTGTTTCCCATAGGACAACTCGAATTTATACATGGTCATGGAGTATGTGCCTGGCGGGGAGATGTTCTCGCACCTGCGGCGGATCGGAAGGTTCAGGTGAGCTGGCCAGCCCCTGCCACAGTGGGCCCGGGTGTGCCCACAGGTGTCGTCGCATGACCAAGCCATCTGGGAGGTGACGTGGGCTCTCCAAGTCTGTCTGGATTCTTGTTGCCCCTGAGCCGAGGAATCTGTGATTTCTCAGCCCCCACAAAACAGAAGAAGCACGGTGACTTTGGTCTCACTGTTTAAGTTGGCAGTTTTAAAATTCATGCTATCATTTACCTTAGTTATGTAGATATGTGCTTTATATACAACAGAACGCACAGGAGCTGAACGTTTTGACATTTGCATACACTTGGGAAACCACCACCCAAAATACCATAGAGAACATTTCCATCACCCCAGAAAATCCCTTGAACCCTGTTCTTGGCAAATTGCCGCCCTGAAGAAAGCAGTTGTCCTTTCTGGTTTCAAACACCATAAATGTGTTTGGTCTGGGTTTGGGCTGGATATAAATGGAATCACACCGTTTATATTCTTCTGTTCCTTTCTTCTCTTGCTTCACATAATCATCTTGACATCTAGCCACGTTGTTGAGTGTATTCATCGTTTTTCCTGGCAGTGGTGTTGGGTACGATTCCACTGTATGAAGCTACCACAGTCTGATTGTGTTCCTCTGTTGATGGACATGCGGGCTCCTTCCCGTGTGGGACCATATATGAAGAAGTCTGCTCTGCTTATGTGTTTGGGGCGGCTCTGAAGGCCCAGCTGCTAGACCATTTAGGGGTGGGCAGGTCATGCTGGGCATAACCACCCACACTCACCTGTCCCCTCCCCAATTGTCCCCACTAGTGAACCTCATGCCCGCTTCTACGCGGCCCAGATCGTCCTGACCTTCGAGTACCTGCACTCACTTGACCTCATCTACCGGGACCTGAAGCCGGAGAACCTCCTCATTGACCAGCAGGGCTACATTCAGGTGCCCACCAGGACGGGCATGGGGCAGGCCCAGGCGGCCATGGGCTGGATCCTCCCCCTCCCTGTCTCCTTCCTGGCCAACAGCCCGTTCTTGTGCCTGCAGGTGACAGACTTCGGTTTTGCCAAGCGTGTAAAAGGCCGCACCTGGACCTTATGCGGGACCCCTGAGTACCTGGCCCCGGAGATCATCCTGAGCAAAGTAGGCACCTCCCCGCCCATCCCACTGCCCTGAGGCCTACTCCACCTGCACCCCTCCTCGCCCTCCTCTTTTCACACCATACCCTCCGCTTCTCACTCCAGGGCTACAACAAGGCTGTGGACTGGTGGGCCCTGGGGGTTCTCATCTACGAGATGGCCGCTGGCTACCCGCCCTTCTTCGCTGACCAGCCCATCCAGATCTATGAGAAGATTGTCTCTGGGAAGGTGAGGCCTGGATACAGGGACTAAGCCCCTACACAGACCCTTCCCCACCAGTTCTGCTCACCATGGAGCCCTGCATATGGTGTCAGAACAATCTAGAAGTTCATTAAGTTAGGCCAAGCAGTGAAGCTGGGTGCACCAGCCACATGAACAGGCCAGCACCTCACACAACCTCCCCGTCTAATCCTGGACCCACACTGCTGATATTTCCAGGGCTTCCAGAACCCCAGGCCTCACCCGAACACCTTCCCTGCCCGACAGGAGACTCTGCTTGCCTCCGGTCATCCCACTGAGCATGAGTTTCCACAAGTTTCACAGCAGGAAGCAACCGTGTGCAGTTCCCGGGTGCCGCTCCAGACCCTGCAGGGTCACTTAGGGGATGCAGCCCATGCCTCCTCTCCCAAATGCAGACTTGCTAACTCTTGGGGTACAGGTTGGGGTGGCAGAGCTGTCACAGAGTGCAGACGTGCTCACTGCCGCACGATGCACCCTGCTCAGCTGTACCCCAGCACTTGGAAGGAGTGATGAAGCTCAGGCTTGGAGAGCATCATCACAGGCCCCAAGGGCTCAGGACAGAGTGGGAACCCCGCCTCTGCCCTCAGCTCACTACCTGGCTGGGAGGACCCAGCCATCCTTCCACCTGGCCTGGGAATTAGTGGAAGCAGCTCCCAGTTCAGCCTGGGGGTGCCGACCTGGCTCCATGTCCCAGCTCAGCCACCCATTGACTTTGAAACCTCGGGCAAGTGCCTTTGCCCTTCTGAGCCTCACCTTACCCATATGAGAACTGGGGTACCAGACACTTGCCCCTCTGAGAAAGAAATCCGCTGCGATGGGTTACTAAAAAGAGAAAGACGAGGTGTCTGCCACTAGGCTGAAAAGAAATTGCAGGGAAAATGGCCCAAAGTGGAGGGGGTGGGGGGCGGGGAGCAAAGGAAAAAACCATAGACGGTTCTGAGGAGGAGAGGAGAAGATGAGCATAACTCCCTTCTTTGTAGCATTTTACAGTTCCCACGCGCCCTCAGCGGTATTCTCTTCCCTCATGCAACGCTGGGATATCTGCCCCCTGCCTGAGAGGCAGGCACAGGCCCAGAGAGGGTAAGGGCCATGGCCAAGGTCATAACAGCGTGTAAAATGTAGAGCAGTGCTGGAACTTCGTTCTTGGCGGCTATAAATCCAGTGACTACTTGCAAACAAGGCTTTGGGGAAGTTTCTGGAAGAGTTGAAGTGAGCCTTAAAGAGTGGAAGAGTCTGGGGCGTCTGGGTGGCTCAGTCGTTAAGCGTCTGCCTTCGGCTCAGGTCATGGTCCCGGGGTCCTGGGATCGAGCCCCGCATCGGGCTCCCTGCTTTGCGGGAAGCCTGCTTCTCCCTCTCCCACTCCCCCTGCTGTGTTCCTGCTCTCGCTATCTCTCTCTCTGTCAAATAAATAAATAAAATCTTAAAAAAAAAAAAAAAAAAAAAGAGTGGAAGAGTCTTAGCTATGGAGAGAGAGGGGGAAACAAAAACAGTCATTTCTCTCCTAACCGTGGATGTTTCAGAAGTCCCCAGACCCCGGCAGAGCTGCCTTAGGAAGCAGTAGCTAAGAATGCAAGTTCTGGAGTCCAACAGACCCAAGTTGAAAACCCCCAGTCCCGCTCCTCTGTGTGACTTTAGGCAGGCTGTTAACCCTTCTGAGCCTGTACCCTCGTCTCTAAAACGGGAACCATCGTAGGGTTTACCTTAGAGCAGCAGTTCCCAGGGTGGCCCCCTGTCCAGCAGCATCAGCATGGCCGAGGAACAGGCTAGACATACAGGTTCTCAGACCTCCTGAATCAGAAACTCCAGTGGGCCCAACAAGCTTTTTTTTTTTTTTTAATATTTTATTTGACACAGAGAGCACGTGCAGGGGGAGTGGCAGGCAGAGGGAGAGAGAGAAGCAGGCTCCCCACTGTGAGCAGGGAGCCTGACGTGGGGCTCGATCCCAGGACCCGGGATCATGACCTGAGCTGAAGGCAGATGCTTTAGCCGGCTGAGCCACCCAGGCACCCCCCAACAAGCTTTTTTAATGGGATCCTAAAGCACACTTAAGTTGGGGATTCTCCACCTTGGAGGACTCTTAGATAGCAAAGGCAGCATTCTGGGATTCCCCAGACTCCAGAGAGTCCCCCACCCTGACTGTGTTAACCCCCTCTCCAGGTGCGGTTCCCATCCCACTTCAGCTCTGACCTGAAGGATCTGCTGCGGAACCTGCTGCAGGTGGACCTCACCAAACGCTTCGGGAACCTCAAGAATGGGGTCAACGATATCAAGAACCACAAGTGGTTTGCCACAACTGACTGGATCGCCATCTACCAGAGGAAGGTGGGCCACCTCCTTCCCCATGCCACGCCCCCCCCCCCCCCCCCCCCCCCCCCCCC
>NC_058403.1:205004594-205008166 GCF_002201575.2 Neomonachus schauinslandi
CTGGAGGGCCCCCCACGTCAGGCTCGGGGCGCCCCCCCCCCCCCCCCCCCCCCCCCCCCCCCCCCCCCCCGCAAGCAGGTGCACTGAGGGTTTTGAGCAGAGGGCACGAGAGCCAGGGAGGGTTACCAATGGAGAGATGGAAAGGGCAGTGGCATCTGAAAATAGGCCACAGGCTCTGAGTCAAGGTCTAGCTGAGGGGCCTTGGAGCAGTGGGGTCTAGATGGGGGTTGGTGGGGTCATTTGGCCACTCTGTGACCTTGGGAACGAGACACCCCTCTGGTGAGCTGGCTATAATGAGATTCTTAAGGTTGTTAAAGTGAATCCACACCCTTATGTTAAATTCAGGCCTGGGTCAGAGGAAGTTATCTCATGAATGTTAGGCCATTCACATTTATTGTTGTAAGGATGATTATGTTGACTATGGAGGTCTGAGTGGTTCTTGACCCCTCTCCAGGTGGAAGCTCCCTTCATACCAAAGTTTAAAGGCCCTGGGGACACAAGTAATTTTGACGACTATGAGGAGGAAGAGATCCGAGTCTCCATCAATGAGAAGTGTGGCAAGGAGTTTACTGAGTTTTAGGGGTGTGCCTGTGCCCCCACGGGTTTTCTTTCTTTCTCTCTTTTTTTTTTTTTGGTGGGGGGGGTGGGAGGGTTGGATTGAACAGCCAGAGGGCCCCAGAGTTCCTTGCATCTAATTTCACCCCCACCCCACCCTCCATGGTAGGGGGAGCAGGAAGCCAGATATTCAGAGGAATGGAAACACCAGCTGCTCCCCCTCAACCCCTCCCCCTCCTGCCTCCCCCTACTGCTTTTGCCTTCCTCCTCCCTAGAAGACCCCCACCCAGCCCATTTCTGCCTGTTTTAAACGAGTTTCTATGTTCCAGTCAGACCATGTCTTACTGGTGTATTCAGGGACAGGGTGTGGAAAGAGGGGCCCAAACTTAACTCCCTCCCCACCCCCCCTAAACTACAGGCATCACCCACTAAGGGCAAATGAAGGAAAGGCCAGCCTTTTCTTCAGAGCAGTGGTGCCTGGAAAGAAGAGATTTTAGTGACCTGTTCAGTGGGCTGCTTGCTAGAATTAAAAAAAAAAAAAAAAAGGTATAATCTTATTTAAGTTCCACCAGTGCCTCCCCCTCCTCCTCCCCCTACCCCTCCCAAGCTGCCCCCTTCCCAAATCCATTTTAACAAGGCTGGGAAGCAGACTGAATTTGTAAAGGAAGGAGCTGGGGTTCAAACCTCCGCCCCAAGCTGCTAATCTCCTCTGCTCCTCTGCCCACCTCCCCCCAACCCTGGGGGGTCCCCTGGCAAGCCTGGAAGGGTCTCAGCCCTTTTAGGAAGCCTCTGTCCCCCTCTGCCCCAGCAGACCTTTCTTCACCCTTGGGCTTCCGCCAAGACAAAGAAAGCAGCTGCCCCTCTCCCAGCCAAAAAGGAGTTGTCCCCCGAAAAGATAGAAGGGGAGCCCCAAGCCCAGGGTCTTTCCTCCCACCAGCACTCCCCCCCAAACTCTAATTTTATTCTCAGCTAGATTTTAATGCCCAGCCTCCTCTCTGCTCATTGGGAAGGCAACCCCCGCAAAAGAAGGCAAAGCCCTCCTCCCGCCTCTTGGCCCGGGGTTCAAGGCCAGGGTTGCTGGGGAGCGGCTGCCTGTTTTATTCACCCAGCAGCCTCCGCCCCCCTTCCCCCATCCTGGGCGCTCCTCCTCTGCTTAGCCGTCAGCTGTCCATCACCCTTTGTCCCCCCCATTTGTGCTTTTTTCTGTCAACACAAAAGTGGGGAGCAACCCCATTCATCCCCGTATTTGTGCCTCTCATAACTTCTCCCCATCCAGGAGGAGCTCTCAGGCCTGGGGTGGGGCCCCGGGTGGGCACGGGGGCGATTCAACCTGTGTGCTGCGAAGGACGCGACTTCCTCTTGAACAGTGTGCTGTTGTAAACATATTTGAAAACTATTACCAATAAAGTTTTGTTTAAAAAAAAGTGTCGCTGGTGTTCCCGACTTCGGTCACCCGCCCACATACCCCCAGGGGTTTGGAAAGAGAATTTCGGACCCCAACGTCCAGGCTGATCAGGATCTGGCCTGGAGTCCTTGTAAAACCGGGCTTGGCCGGAATTCCGCCACTACCCCGCCCCGCAGGAGAAGGGGGCGCCAAACTGCCCTTTGACCCTGGATTCGGGGTTCCCGAATCTGCGGCGCGCCCCCTCGGCGTCCAGCCCTCTGCCGAGAGGGCGCTCTAGGGAGACGCTGGGGCCGGCGCGCCGGGAGGCCGAGCGGCGGCGGGGGCGGCCGTGGCAGGGGGGGGAAAGGGTGGGGGAAACCGTGCGCGCCCCCCTCCCCGCATCCTCGGCGCGGAGCGCGGGGCCAAGCGCGCCGTTGGGGCGCGGGGGCGGCGACAGTCCGAGGGTCCCCGCGGCGCCCGGCAAGCGCAGCGGCCCGGCCCGCGGGCGGCGAGTTCCCGGTAAGTGCGGTCCCGAGAGCGGAGCGCGCCGGGGAGGCGTGGAGAGGGGGGCTGGGCGCCGGGGACGTCTGGGTCCCGCGCCCAATGGCTGGAGGGCGGCCGAGCGCCGCCTGCCCGCCCCGCCCGCCCCGCCCGCCCCCTCTCCCCTCCCCCCGGCGCTCCCCTCCCCCTCCCCCGCCCGCCGCTTTCCCCCGCCCCCGCCCCGGCGCCAACTCCACGGCGCCTCCTTAAAAAGCGCGCGGGAGTTGTAAGGGGGGGCCGGAGCGAGCCAGAGTGAGCGAGAGCGCAGGGTAAAGGGGGCGGGCGGGGGGCCCGGGCTCCACCTTAAAAGCGGGCGCGTGGGGGTGGGAGGGAGGAAGGCGGGCGGCGGGGAGGAGGGAGGGAGGGAAGGAAGGGGGGCCGGAGTGTCCCGGGCGCAGGGCGCGCGTGCGGCGGCGGCGGCGGCGGGGAGGGGCCGGCCGCGCCGCGCTCCCCTCCTCCCTCCTCGCATCCCCGGCCCCGCGCGCGCCCAGCAGAAGCGGGTCTGTGTGTGCGTGCGTGCGAGTGAGTGAGTGTGTGCATATTTTTTTCTCTCTTTTCTTTCTCTCTCACTGTTTTTTCTCTCTCGCGCTCCCTCTCTCTCGCTTTTTTTTTTTTTTTTTTTAAAAAAAAACAGCAGCGCCGCCGCCGCTCCGCCGAGGCGCTGCGCCCCCCGGGGGGGGAGGCGGAGGAGGCGGGCAGCGGCGGAGGGAGGGGAGCCGGGGAGGGGGGCGCCGCGCTGGGAGGGAGGCAGCGCGCACGGTGCAGCCGGGCCGGGCGGGAGGCATGGCGGGGCCCCCGGCCCTACCCCCGCCGGAGACGGCGGCGGCCGCCACCACGGCGGCCGCTGCCTCGTCGTCCGCCGCTTCCCCGCACTACCAAGAGTGGATCCTGGACACCATCGACTCGCTGCGCTCGCGCAAGGCGCGGCCGGACCTGGAGCGCATCTGCCGGATGGTGCGGCGGCGGCACGGCCCGGAGCCGGAGCGCACGCGCGCCGAGCTCGAGAAACTGATCCAGCAGCGCGCCGTGCTCCGGGTCAGCTACAAGGGGAGCATCTCGTACCGCAACGCGGCGCGCGTCCAGCCGCCCCGGC
>NC_058403.1:205008566-205030150 GCF_002201575.2 Neomonachus schauinslandi
CAGCCGCCGGAGGGGGGCGCGGCGCGGGCCGGCGGCCCGGCGCGGCCCGTGAGCCTGCGGGAAGTCGTGCGCTACCTCGGGGGCAGCGGCGGCGCCGGCGGCCGCCTGACCCGCGGCCGCGTGCAGGGGTTGCTGGAGGAAGAGGCGGCAGCGCGGGGCCGCCTGGAGCGCACCCGCCTCGGAGCGCTCGCGCTGCCCCGCGGGGACAGGCCCGGACGGGCGCCGCCGGCCGCCAGCGCCCGCGCGTCGCGGAGCAAGGTGAGCGCGCCGGGGAAGGGCGGGGGGGTGCCGCGCGGTAGGCAGGTGCGGGCGAAGTTGGTGGCGGGGCGCGAGTCCCGGGAGGAACCGGGTGGCGAGCGGCCCTGGCTTTTCGCGTCTTTCCTGCGGGTTCGGCGCATGGTGACCTTGGCAAGTGACTTAATCTTGCCGAGCCTCAGTTTCCTCCGCTTGTAAAACGGGACTTAATAGCAGTAGCGACCCCTTGAGGTTGTTGAGCGAGTTTAGTGAGATTTGGCTACCGAGGGCTTTATTAACACAGAGCCTGGCACGGACTGAATGCGTAAAAGTTAGTCCGTGTTGGTATTAAAGGTGGGTGTTAAGCACACCACTCGGTCCTGGATCCCAGGGACTGGGCCCAGGGCCAGAACAGCTACTAACCTTTCCCGGCTCTCTCCCCGGCACCAGAGAGGTGGAGAAGAGCGAGTGCTTGAGAAGGAAGAGGAGGAAGAAGATGATGAAGAGGAAGATGATGAAGACGATGTGTCTGAGGGCTCGGAGGTGCCTGAGGGTGACCGCCCAGCAGGTGCCCAGCACCACCAGCTTAATGGCGAGCGAGGCCCTCAGAGTGCCAAGGAGAGGGTCAAGGAGTGGACACCCTGTGGACCCCACCAGGGCCAGGATGAAAGCCGGGGGCCGGCACCAGGCAGTGGTACCCGCCAAGTGTTCTCCATGGCAGCCATGAATAAGGAAGGGGGATCAGGTAAGGATCTCTCTGAGTTGGGGGGGTATTGCCTGGTGGGGAGGAACTGAGCCCCAAGACAAAGCCACAGGCATATGTGTTTTCTTTCCCAGCCTCTGCTGCCACTGGGCCAGACTCCCCATCCCCTGTGCCTTTGCCCCCAGGAAAACCAGCCCTACCAGGGGCTGATGGAACCCCCTTTGGCTGTCCGTAAGTTGGGGTATTTGAGACATGGGAGTGTCGCCTGTGTGTGTGTAAGAGTCAGAGGAGTATCTCTGCTCACTGGTTCCCTCTGTTGTGACACAGTTCTGGGCGCAAAGAGAAGCCGGCTGACCCTGTGGAGTGGACGGTGATGGATGTGGTTGAGTACTTCACCGAGGCCGGCTTCCCGGAGCAGGCAACAGCTTTCCAAGAGCAGGCGAGTTCTCAGCCCTCGGTGTACCCCTCTATGCCAGGGCCTCAGTGGGGGTCTGCTCTGACCTTGCTCGCTTGCTCTCTCCGTCCCACCCAGGAAATCGATGGCAAGTCTTTGCTGCTCATGCAGCGCACAGATGTGCTGACTGGCCTGTCCATCCGCCTGGGCCCGGCCCTGAAAATCTACGAGCACCACATCAAGGTGCTGCAGCAAGGCCACTTTGAGGATGACGACCCCGATGGCTTTCTAGGCTGAGCGCCCAGCCTCCCCTCTGCCCCAACCCATTCCAGCCCCCATCTCACCCAAGACCCCCAGAGTCCAGGAGCTGGATGGGGACGCTCTCAGCCCTCGTAACAGATTCCAGTGAGGGGGCATTCCTCCCTACTCATCTCTTCCCTGTGTTTCCCCAGCATACACACATTTGGCCCCCAGCACATCCTGTACTCCATGACAGAGGAGTGTGGGGTGGGACAGGGCCTGCTCATTTCACCCCAGGAGGCCAGCCCTCCCCTCGAGTCTAGGACATTTTTGAAGAAAAAAAGCAAAAAACAAAAATGGGGGCTTCCTATCTCCCCTAGATCTTCTTCAGTTCAGCCAGATGTTTCCTATATAAATGTTTTGTTCTGCCTGTTCATTCTGGTGGGTGGCCTTTCCTCTCTCCCCCACCACCCATGCCCCATCCCTGTCTGCCCCTGGGAACAGCTGGGGTGGGGTCTCTGGGTCTTCCCTAACCCTCCTTTCTTTCTGTTGGTTGTTGCTCCGGCTGGCTGTATTGCTTTTTAATATTGCACCGAAGGTTTTTTAAATAAAGTTTAAAAAAAAAAAAAAAGCCAGGAGTTCGATTTTATGAATGGAATGGGGGGAGGGGCTTGAAGAGCTATGGGCCTCCTGGGAGAGTCTAGGGTTAAGACAAAATTGTTTGAGGAGGAAGACAGGTAGTGCATGGGGCTGCCTGACAGCCAGCTAGGACAGGACGTGCATCAGGAGAGCAGAAATATTTGCTTAGTTGGGTCATCTCCCGATGCTCAGGACAGTGCCCAGGCACACAGTAGGTGCTCAAATATTTGTTGAGTGACCAGCAGCTAACTAGGCTTTATGAGCATTTTCTCGGTTGTTCTCTCTGCAGCCCCATTGGCAGAGAGCTCATAAAACACCACTTTCTGGAGGAGGCAACTGGCTCAGCACAGCAAAGATGCTTGCTCAGGGTCACACAGGGTGGGGTCAGACACCTGTCTGAGTTCTTTACCCAGAGTCTTTTTAAGTGTAATTAATGTATTTGGCTTCCTAGCTGGCTATCAGCCTTGGCACGCCACCAAGAATCTAGTCTATAACGATTGGGGCGCAGGGGTCTGTTCTGGACCCACAGTAGGGTCTTCAGGCCTCTCGGTCCTCGCGGATAAAAGGAACAGGAGGGATGAGATCATGGGACCGGCACGTTTTTCCAAGTGAAGATTTTCAGTATTGTTATCAGTTGAAACAGCTACTGACATCACAAGTCCCTACTAAGTTCTAATGCAGTTTCCCAACTCCATTAGAGTTTTTAAAAAATATATACAGCCTCTGGGGCCAGAGTCAGACTACGAGGCCTGGGCGTCCTCCCTTTATGTACCTGCGCTCCGGGTTTGGAAGCTCGGTAAAGACCCCTCTTCCCTAGGAAACTGCCTAGGAGAAAGGCGCTGGCCCCCGGGCCGCACCCCAGGACAGGGTCGCGCCAGCACCGGCCCAGGTCGCCTGTCTCGGACGCGTCCCCCAAGCCAGGTTCCGGGAGCGCGCATGTGCGCGGGGCCCCGCGGGCGCGCAGCGCGGACCGGAGAGGCGCGCCCCTCCCGCGTGTTGAAATTCAAACGAGGCGAACTCCCTCCGCGCGGCGCCGCGCCGGCAGAGAGGTCGAGGCAGGGGCGAGTTGGAAGGGGGCCGCATTCCCAGTCCCGGCAAGTCCGAAGTTCCCGGGGCGGGGTCGAACCCGCGGCCAACGTGAGCGGCGGAGGCTTAAAGAGCTGCGGCCCTCGCCTGCGACCCCACGATGGCTACCGAGCAGTGGTTCGTGGAGCCGTTCCCCCCGGGCCCGGGGGAAACACCGCCCCCGGACGACTTGGAACCTGGGGCGCAGCCCTGCGGAGACCCTTCCTGGTCGGCGTCCCCTGGCGGGCCTGGGGACCCACCGGAGGCAGAACCGGAGGACGTCCAGGGGCAGCTGCCGGAGGCCTCTACCGCTACTCCTTCCCCCGAGCCTCTGGCCCCGGGCCCAGGGCCCGCCCCTCCTCGCTTACCCCTGGACACCATGTTCAGCCCCATCACCGAACAGCTCCGCTACCTGCTCAAGAAGGCAGATGATTTCCAGAGCTACTTGCTTTACAGGTGATGCTGGACGGGGTCCTAGGTCCCGAGAATGAGACTGAGGAGAGGGTAATGGGATAGGCAACACATGCTAGGTTCCCAAACTCAAAAGCATCAGGAGCCAGAGACAGTAAATGAAGCTAGCTGATTGGGGATCCCATTTCGAAGAGTGATAAGAACTGTGTAGAAATTTGGGGTTAGGGAGCGCCTGCTATTATGTGGCCCCGGGGGGGTTGCCAATTCACGAGGACTCCCACTTTTTAACTGTTGGCTTACATTCTGAACCCTGGGCAGGCTAAACAAAACCAATCTGGGCCAGATTTGGCCCAACCGGCTACCAATGTGAGGAGACCCCCCCACCCCCCCACCCCCCCCCACCCCCCCCCAGCCCACCCCCCCCCAGCCCACCCCACCACCACCACCAAAGGATAGTGTGATGTCCAGCCCAGGGGGAAAGGGACTGGAATTCTCACACTTCAGTGTCCATTGGAATCCTCGGGGAGGCTGTTTAAACCCTAGATTTCTAGGCTCCACCCTACAGGAAATTTTGAGTGAAAGTCAGTCGTAGAACTCAGGTGTCAGCATCTTAACAAGTGTTCCCAATGGTTTTGATGCAAATGGTCCTGGAAGATACTCTGAGAAAGGCCTGGCACGGGGGGAGTTTTTAATAGGGGGTCCAGGCCAGGGGTCCAAGTCAGCAGTGAGTAGAATGGGAAACGGGGAGTGAGGGACTCCAGGCAAAGGCCCCCTTTTCCCTTGAGCAGGGACGGAGTGCAGAAGGAACAGATGGCAAAGGCCATGCCCACCTTCTTACAAATGTGTGAGCCCTACTTTCTCTACCTGGAGGCAGCCGCACGGAGTGTGCCCCCCATCTATGGAGCCCTGCAGGAGCTGGTCCGAAAGGGGGTGTGTGGAGCAGGTTTCCTAGACCCTATGCCCTTCTTCACCCCTCAGGAGTGGGAGATGATCGGGGGACGGCGATCCTGGCAGGCCAGCTAATCTCATTATGCCCCTTCTTCCATGCAGCTGTTGGAGATCTCCCAACAGCTGACCCTGCGCCTGGAACAGCTGGTCCTCATGTATGCCTCCTTCGGGTTCGTGGACCTGGAGGAGACCGACCCCCTAAGGTAAAAGGGTAGGAGACTGGAATGGGGGTGGGGAGAGGGTGGAGTCCAGAGCCCAGCCTCATTCCCCACTCTCCCATCTCCCGCCAGTATCTCCTGTTTCTTCTGCGGGAGGTTCTCCATCAGCCCTTCTCATGAGGTGTCCATCTTCAGATATTGCGCCCCAGCCGCCTACACCGCCAGCCGCTTCCCCCGATACCTCTACAAGAAGATGCGTTGGAACCTGGAAACCACCCCAGAGCCCAGCAGCAGGGGGCAAGATTCCCATGTGGATTAGTGAGTCCCCTCATAGAACCAGAGTTCTCCCCTCTCTCTGCAGAATGCCAGTGTGGGCCTCTGAACCACCACCACCACCAAAGCATGGAAAGCCAAGCAGGAAACCAAAGATCTTTGAAAGGCCATCCCCACCTTAAAAAAAAAAAAAAAAAAAATTCACCCTCCCATTAAAATAAAAGTCCTCATGTTAAAAGTAGGCTGACAGGGAGAAAAGGCCTCCGTGTTGAGCCACATCCCTACATGAGAATTTGAGGGCAAATTCTGAGGAGTTCTCCCTCACCCCCAAAATCAAAGCCCTCAAAATAAGTTAGGAAACTGCTCATTCTTAACTGACACCCCCTCCCCTTCCCCTTCCAGCTATTTCCTGTGCTATCGAGATACATGGGAAGACACAGGCAAGAGTCCGGCCAATTCGTGCCCCCAGATCCAGAAGCTGTGGTCCATTGGCCGATGGGTGCCGCTAGGACCTGCCGAGGATGACCTTTATTCATGGTAGGAGTTAGGGCGATGGCAAAGTGGGTTTGGGGCTTGGAGGGAAGGGCAGAACCCCACCAAAGATCATCCACCTCCCCAAACATTGTTTCCCTTGGTAATAAGGATAGCATTTTATTGTGCCCTGAAAAGTGCTTTATGCAGACTTGTGTAACAACCCATTGAGGTCTATACTTTAAGCCCCATTTTACAAAGAAAACAGGTGCTCAGAGAGGTTAAGTTACCAGCCCAAGGACACACAGCTAGCTGGGTGATAGGCCAGGTCAGGGCTAGAGCTGTTCAGCCTCCCAAAGCCTCTAGGTTTCTCATCAACAAGGAAACCACTTTACCCCCAGGGTTTTTCCCACCCCCAGCTGAAACAAAGCCTCTTTCAGCCACAGCCTCTCACTCGAGAGGAGGGGCTCCCGAGAAGCAGGGGGCGCTCACGTCCAGGCCTGTCTGTCCCGGCCCCCAGGATTTTGTGCCCGCAGCCGCCTGGGGACTACCAGCAGCTGCTGACCATCGGCTTTGAGGAGCCCTCGCACATGCTGGCCACCGACCTGCTGGTGCAGATCCTCACGGGCCAGGCAGGCCCAGCCCGGCCCCCGAGCACGGCCGGGCTCGCGGCATGGGCCGCGCAGGGGTCTTGAGCCTGGCTCAGAGAGGGTGGGAGCTGGAGCTTGACAGTTCCGAACTCCAGGAGAGGGAGCAGGGGAGGGGCTCACTCGTTCTCCCAGTACACCTCGGCCTCGCCTTCCAAGGGGCCAGGCCGAACTGGCCAGTCCGTACCGGGTCCGGCCCGGCCGCGGAGCCCTTCACGTGGACACACCAGTTTTGCGTTAAATAAAAGAAAGAAAGAGGTCACAGGCTCAGCGTCCGCTCGCAGTGCCGCGCCCCACCCCTTGGGGCGAGGGAGCCCCGCCCACTCGCGCGGCCTTCTGGGAAATGTAGTCTTTGAAACAAAACCAAAGTCCCTCGACTGGCGGACAAGCGCCCAAGGCATGCGCAGAGGCGCACATGAAGCTCAAAGGGAAGTAGCAATGCCTGTCAACAACCGGAACCCAAAAAACCGCAAGTTTTGGGTAGCCGGGAAATTCAACGCCCAATGGGGGAAGGGACCCCGGAGCCACGCCCACTCTCGTATTTTGACCCGGAAGTGACTTCTTTTTACCGAAAAGACTTTCCCGACGTGCCCCAGAAAGGGCCGGGGGTCAGTTTCCTAAAGGTCAGAGTCAAATCTTCCTCTTCCAGCTTTTGGGTCATGGAGTGGGTAGGTCGTCTTACTCCGCAGGGTGTTCGGGGCGCGCCGGGTGGGAAAGCCGTAAGGAACTCCAGCTTGGGATCTCTAACCTTAACTCCGACCTTGGACTGGAAAGGAGACCCGGGTTGAGAGAGGTAAACTCACCTATTCAAAGCTACAGCGAGCAAGCGGCGGAGCTCGAACCTGAACCGGGTCTTTCCGATTGCAGCTGGTCCCTTGCGAGAGGAAGGGTGTTCTTCCTGACCCGCAGTCACTCATCTGCGAGTTACCCCCTTTAAGGCATGCCTTTTCGTTCCTTGTAGCATTTTTGGAGTCAGAGGAGAGACCTAACCTTTACGTTTTTGAGCAAAGCACTCACTCACCTAAAACTCCCTGGCACATTAGTATACCAAGCCCCAGTTTAAGATGACAAAAAAGGACGTGAGAGGTAAAATTAATCATCCCGATTGGACACCAAGACCCTTGATCTTTTGGGGGGCGGTGGCGGGGGGGGGTACAATTTCTGACTTCATCAAGATTGTTTAGTCTGAATGAGTTCAAGGGGATTCTGAAGCTTCCCAATACGGTTTTAAGTTAGTCCCTGTGAGTTACACACGCGCACGCACACACACACACACACACTGGAAGACTCTTTAGCTTGGTCCAAAAGAAGTTTAAATTGAGCCACAAGTGCAAGTCACATACGTAATTTCAAACATCCTAGTAACCACATTAAAAAAGGTAAGGTAAAAAATAAGATCACGTTAATTTTAGTGATTTTTTTTTAAAGATTTTATTTATTCATTTGAGACACACATACAGAGCATGAGCAGGGAGAGAGGCAGAGGGAGAAGGAGAAGCAGGCTCCCTGCTGAGCCAGGAGCCTGATGTGGGGCTCTATCCCAGGACCCTGGGATCATGACCTGAGCAGAAGGCTCAGATGCTTAACCATCTGAGCCACCCAGGCGCCCCAGTGATTTTTATTTAACCCAACATATCAAAAATATTTCAACATATAATCAATGCAAGAAATTATTGAGATAGTTCTTTTTGGGTAGTAAGTCTTTGAAATCTGATGTCTTTCATGCTTACAGCACATCTCAGTTCAGACCAGCCACACAGCTTTAGACAGTCTCCCTTAAGGCCACTTAAAACTAAAGGTTTCTGGGGGCGCCTGGGTGGCTCAGTCATTAAGCGTCTGCCTTTGGCTCAAGTAATGATCCCGGGGTCCTAGAATCCAGCCCCGCATCAGGCTCCCTGCTCTGCAGGAAGCCTGCTTCTCCCTCTCCCACTCCCCCTGCTTGTGTTCCCTCTCTTGCTGTGTCTCTCTGTCAAATGAGTAAAATCTTTTTAAAAAATTAAAAAAAACCCAAAGGTTTCTGGCGCATGGTGGCAGTACTGGGAGAGGAAGGAAACAGGCTTGATTTCCTGAATCCTGTTGCTTGTGAACTCTCGATAACCATGATTCTCCAACTTTAGCATGGGATCATGTGGAGGGTCTGATTTTTAAGTCTGGGATGGGGCCCAAGAATACGTTTGTGAGAAGTTCCCAAGCCATCCTTAGGCTGCTGGTCCAAACACTACACTTTGAGAACTGCTAGCATACGGCTACCTACATGATGGTTCGCAAACTTAGCTCCATGTGGGAAGCACCTGTAGAGCTTTAAAAAAAATAGTGAGGCCAAGCTTCCCGTCAGATTCTGATTTACTCGACATAAGGGTGCCTCAGGTGATTTCAATTTGCAGGAAAGGTTGAGAACCCAGGTCCACACTTTAGTAGTCCTGTCAACTCTACAGGCTTAGTTCTTAGCTCCCCTGCTGGGAATTAAGAATCAGCTCTGGCTGTTTCCATTTCCCACCTTGACAGTGCTGGATCTTTGCTTTCTCTGCAGAGTCACCATCAAGTATGCGCTCAGTGTGCTGATGCTGGGATCAGGTGGTTCATATTTATTTATGTATGTATGTATGTATGTATGTATGTATTAAGACTTTATTTATTTGACAGAGAGAGACAGTGAGAGAGGGAGAAGCAGGCTCCTGGCTGTGCAGGGAGCCTGATACGAGGCTTGATCCCAGGACCCTGGGATCATGACCTGAGCCACCCAGGCACCCCAGGTGGTTCGTCTTTAGACTGAGCTTCTCTTGGGGTCCAATGCTGTGTGAGCATTATTTCATTCTTCATTAGCTACTTGTCCTCCCTATGGAGAATCAAGCCTGTTGCTAGACCCAGGGCATAAAGAGTTGGACAGATCCAAGCGTTGAAACAATGATTCTAAAACATTCCTGGGTCTTCTCTGGGTCTCAGTGCCCGCCTAAGAAGCTGGTACCCTAAAACCACAGAATAAAACTGCACAGATACACTTATTGAACTTAGGGTGTTCACAGACTCTCTTGAACCCCATGAAAGAGGGGCTTGAACCTCGGCTTGGGAGAGAAATTGAGGGCTTGGGAGAGAAATTAAGGCGGGCTTGACAGTTGACAGCTACGAGCTCTATTGCAAACAGGTGCTGCTTGTTGCACCTCCTGTGCCCCACACCCAATTTAAAAAGTTTTCTAGTCACATTTTTAAAATATTTTATTTATTTATTTGAGAGAGAGCACAAGCAGGGGGAGCAGCAGAGGGAGAGAAGCAGGCTCCCTGCTGAGCAGGGAGCCCGATGTGGGGCTCCATCCCAGGACCCTGGGATCATGACCTGAGCCAAAGGCAGACACTTAACAGACTGACCCACCCAGGCGCCCCAAAAGTCACGTTTAAAGTTCAGATTTATTTTTTTTTAAGATTTTGAGAGAGAGTGTGTGTGCAGGGGGAGGGCAGGGGGAGATACAGACTCCCATGCCTAGTGGGAAGGCAGACATGGGGCTCGATCCCCAGACCGCAGATCATAACCTGAACCTAAGACGCTTAACGGTCTGAACCCCCCGGGGTCCCCTGGATTTCTCTTTTAAAGGCTGGGTTCCCCCCCCCACCCCCGTGCTTTTGGAAATCAGAAGCTCTGGCACCACCGAGTTCACTCATTTGTAGTACTGCTGATATGGAGGAACACTTACCTGCCCGTTGAAACAAGGCATTTTAAAGCACACCCCATTTCTCTCAATATCTGTCTGGGGTCTATAACGCATGTGAAGTTTGCGATAGCTGGACAGATTATAAATGGCCTTGTATGCCCTGCTAAGAAGCTTGTACCCTTCACCACCACCGCCTTTTTTTAGTAGCTATTGTTTACGTCCCCAGGGCAGGAACAACCTCTTAACACCTGTCTAGCCCGCGCCCGGCTCCGGGCGTGCAGTTGGCACCAATAAATGTTGACGAGGTCTGGAAAAAGGAAGGGCTTGAGCTCATTTGTCCGAACGCCGCAGTTCGCTCCCGCGCCGCCAGGGGGCACCAAGACCCGGGCCGGGCCGGGGGAGACCAGCAGCCCCAGAACAGGGCGCTAGGGGTACATTCTGTATTCTGGCCCGCGCCTCCTGCAGCTTTCTCAGGCCTTCCTCCGCCAGGCGCGCTCCAGCCGCAGCCCAGACGAAGGGACCCAGAGGAAAACAGCCTGAACTGCCCAGAAAGAAGGGGCTTTACTGGGGAGTGAGGGTAGCCGAGGCGGAGACCCTGGCCCTCTAATCGCAAAGGCCAGAGGGAGAGGCCAGTTGGGTTTGCAGTTAGGCGGAGGAGGGCTGAACAGTTTCACTGGCGGTTTGAGAGTCGTAGTGTTTCCCAGCCGGGACTAACAGTTTTATAGAAGAGACTGGTCAATTTCACAGTCAGGTTCAAGGAGGAGCTGGTCGATTTCATCTTCCCCAGCGCAGACGGCTGGCCCTCTTCCAGGCCTTCAGTGGATTCCGAGAGCACTCCTGGGCACCCCTACCAGTTTCTTCTGATATGCATGTTACCTCTGGCAGGGGGTCCCAGCCTGCTGGAACCTCAAGGCTTCCGCTCCTCCTGGGGAGAGGAGGCCAGACGGAAGGCTGACTTTAAGCACCCGCGCACCGCAGGAGGGACACCCAGGCACAGGGCGGGGCGGTTTGGGCCCCGGGACTACCGCATCCTAGTCACCCCCGAGCCTTGCCCAGAACTTTGTGTCCTAGCCCAGAGTGACTTCCCAGGGGGCGCGGAGGTGCACGTTCCCTGGCCCAGCACCCTGGCGCCCGAGGAGGGGGGAGGGACGAGCGACTAGCGCTTGAGGCAAGAGGGGGAAAGGGGCTCCCACCTGCTCCAAGCCGCTCTCAGACGCCTTTCTGCGGGGAGGCCAGGTCACCGCCAGCTTTCCGTCGCCCCTGCTCGCTGCGGGGGAAGGGGCGCTCAGCCGGGGTTGCCCCTCCTGTCACCAGCTGGAGGCGGCCAGGACCAGGGAGGCCGGCCGCGCCCCTTAAACACACAGGCGTTTACCCTGCTTCCCATGGAAGCCTCCATTATGAAGGAGGGAGCAACCTGAAGGAGGAGGGAGGCGAACCCAGAGTGGGGAGGTGGAAACTCGTAAATTCAGAGGGAGGCTCCAGGAGTGCCAGAACCCAAGCAGGGTTCCCTGGAACCCGATAAAGACACCTAGAATCCTCCTCCCTTTCTCACCAAGAGCCTAGGTGAGGTGGATTCGGGAGTCGACCATTCCGAGTACGGGGTGGAGCATAGGGAGTGGGCAGCCCCGAAGCGTGGGCAGGGTACGGAGAGTTGGGGGGGGCTGTCCCAGGAGTCTGGGAGCCCTGAGGGGGTACCTGAGGGCCAGAAGAGAGGGCACTGGAGTTGGGCAGTCGGTGAGGGCGGCTGGAGCCCTGACAGACCCCAGCGTCAGGGCGCGCGTGGCTTACCCGTGAGGCTCGGCGCGGGCTCCTTGAACTCGGCGGTGCCGTAGACGCTGAGCCGCTGGCGCTGCAGCTCCCGCTCGCGCTCACGCACCTCGCTCACCTCCTGCTCCAGCAGCGACCGCGCGACCCGCGGCGGGGCGCGGGCCAGCACCGGGCACCGACCCTGCACGGCCAAGCGCGGCCGGCCTCCGGGATCGGGCAGCCCCTGCGGGACGGCGCCGCCTTCAGCCGCCGACGAGGAGCCGCGTCCCCCGGCGGCCTCAAAGAATCGCTTGAGCTCGCCGAGCGGCGGCGGCGGCGGCCGGGCGCACCGCTCTGGGGCTGCGGGGCGCGCCAGCGCCGCCTGACGGTGGGCCTCCCGCTCGATGTCTCGCTGCATCTGCGCGCCCGCCCGCGCGCGCTCCAAGGCGCGCGGGAGCGCGGGGCCGGGGCTGGGCAGGCTGAGCACCGGCCGCACGCGCAGCTCGACGAGTTCTCGGCCTGCACCGCCAGGGCTCAGGCCTCGGCTCCGGCGCAGGCTCTCCTCGCGTTCGCAGCTGCGGCGGATTTCTCGCTCGATGGGCGTCTCCATGAACAGCTCCTCGGGGGCCTGCCGGGGCGTCTTCGGGCGCAGTAGAAAATGCTGCAGGGGGCCTTCGGAATCTGACCCCGAGGAGAAGGTCTCGGGATCCTGAAGGGGACACTGCTTCGGGAACCCCGCGCTTCGCGCTTTAGACGGCTTGGGGTCGTGGTTGCCGGGCCGGAGACTCTCAAACCCCCCAGCTGCAGACGGCCCGGGGCGTTCTGCGTCCAGCCCCGCTGATGGCCCAAGGACTTCGCTCTTGCTCAGCTGTCTCCGCGTCCTGCTCTGCGGAGGGCACGGAGACCTTGCCTCCTGGCCTGGGGACCTCAGCGTCCTGCTCTACGGCAGGCCCTGGGACTTAGCTGACCCGGGGGTCTCGGGGCTCCGCTCTTCGGACGACCCCAGGGCTCCGCTCTCTGGCCCGGGGGCCTCGGTGTCCAGCGTTGGGAGCAGCTTGGAAGACTTAGTTTCCAGCGCCGGAGTTTTGATGCCCAGAGCTGAGACCACGGTGCCCTGCGCGGCACCTGTGGCACAGTCACCGCCCGCGGGTTCCAAGGCGTCGCCTATCTCGGCCGTTTCTCTGACCCGCCCCTGGCCTCCCAGAACGGCCCCCCGGGGCAGGGCCGGGCACCGCCCCCTGCACCTGCAGGGAAAACTTACGGCCCCGCCCTCGGGGCGGGGAGGGGACGGGGGCCTCGGCAGGGCACCGCATTTCGTGCTCTGACGCGCCTCAGGTCAGCTCGGGGCACCAGACTTCCTTTAAGAGGTTTTTCCTGGACTCGGCCAGCCAGCTGGGAGACAAGTCTGGGTGCCGTTCAACTCTCGGGGAGCCACCCTGGCACCTTTTCGCTCCCACGTCCCCGGCATTACCAGGAGGCTTGACCCCAACTGTGCCTCGGGCTAGGCCTTTGAACCGCTGGCCCTCTGGTGCTGGTGTCCTCCAAAGCCATCTTTCCGGGGCCTTGCTAGCCCCGCCCAGGCCGGCGGGCCGCAACGCCCCTGGCCTCGGGGCGGTCCATCCACATTCCACCCTTGCAGCGTACGGCTCAGACTGGAGGGGGCGCCAGGAGCCCGCTCCTGGCGCGCCCCAGGCTCCCTCCGGGTTTCTGGGCTCAGCGAGGCCTTTTCTGAGAGGTGTGCCACTGCCCTCGTCAAGCTCAGGGGCTGCTTTCCCTTCACCCCTCCTGGAAAAGTCCTCGAGGCGCCCGCGGCCAAGTGCACTTCCAGATTGAGGGAAGAGGGACGGACACAGCGCGCCCAGGGCTTAGCGGAGCAGCTGCGGTTGAAAGGCGGTCACCTTGGGCTCAGGCGGCTGGAAAGTCCCCGGAGAGGTATCCAGGCTTGCGGTATGGAGCAGCTCCCCACAGGTGGCGCCAGACCGTGGCGTTCAAGGGCAGGACCGACGCCCCTAAAAGACAATTTCCACTCTTCCCCAGGCTCTCTCCAAATCTGACCTCTGGCCCCACTCCACCATTCTGGGGTGACCAGGAAGAAAGATATAGTTACCTAGAGAAAGGGGGAGCGCTAAACAGCCTCGGGAATAATCCAACTATCTGGTCACTCCTTCCCCCAATTCTCTGCCCACCCTGGTGACTTCCCTCCTTCCCACCCTCTCCTTCTACTCTCTCCCGGAGTAGGGAGAAGCAGTCTCCTTGCTGAGAAGGGAGAGGAGCCCCATGCAGGACTTGATCCTAGGACCCCGGGATCATGACCTGAGCCAAAGGCAGATGCTTACCGACTGAGCCACCTAGGCGTCCCCCAACCTCATACTTTAAATGCCATCTCTGTGCTGGTGTCTCTCAAATTTATATCTCTACCTCTGACTTCTCTGGGTTTTGGACTCATCTTCAACACTCTTCAGTGTAATAGATGTCAAACTGAACACTTTCAAAACTGAACTCTCGGATCCCCCCAACTCTACTCCCCACTATGTGTGGCAACTTATCCATTCTGTTTTTCATGCCCCAAACCTGGGAATCTACCTCAACCTCTCTCTCTCAGCCCTGCTCCAATCCATCCATATGCTGGATTGCTGTTGGATCTGCAGGCTCTGCCCCCCAAAACATATTCTGAATTTGTTCACGTCTCTCCACCCTCATCCCAGCCACTTCACTGTCCCTCCAATGGCTCCCCACCACACTCAGAAGAAAAATCCAAATTCCCTCCTCTGACCCAGAAGGTCCTGCCCACTTCTCAGATCTCATCTTCGGACACTCCCTCCCTCACTCCTCCATTACAGCTTTTGTGCTTCCCTCAAACCCCCCAAGTGCACTCTTACCTCAGGGCCTTTGCACTTACTTGCCTTTTTCCCTGCTTGGAAGGACTCATCACATGGCTGGCTTCTGCTATGCAGGTCTTAACTCAGATATCACTTCCTTAGACAAATAGTCCCTGATCACCCAGCCTGCATCACACACAGCCCTTCTCCATAACCCTAACCCTGCTGTTGGCTGTAACTTGCAGAGCAGTTACCAGTTATCACTAATTGCCTTTATTTGTATATCATCTCTCTCCTCACCACCACCAAAAGTGAGCTGCCTTACAGCATTTTCTGTTTGGTCATGCCTAGACCCAACTACCCCATGCCTAGAACAGTGCCTGATACATAACAGTCGCTTAAGATTTATTTAATGATATGTACGAGGCACCTACCCCAGTGCTGGGAATAAAGAAACAAATCAGACTTGGAAGGTGCAGTTGAGTTTGGGAGACAGACACAATTATAAATAGAACAATCTTGCCTCGAAGTAGAATACAGGACAAGAATACAAAGGGAAGCCTACATACCATACATCTAACTATTTAACAGTTGTAAAATCAAACTACAAACAATTAAATAAAATACATTCTCAGGGCACCTGTATGGTGCAGTCAGTTGAGCCTCCAACTCTTGATTTTGGCTCAGGTCATGATTTCAGAGTCGTGAGATCGAGCCCCACGTCAGCCTCTGTGTTCAGCACAGAGCCTGCTTGGGATTCTCTCTCCCTCTCCCTCTGCTCCTCCCCCTTGTGTGTGCACTCTCTCTCTCAAATAAATAAATAGATCTTTTTAAAAAATACATTCTCTCCTCCAAAAGGTAGAAACAACCCAAATGTCAATCAACACATGAATAGATAAATAAAATGTGGTAAATCCATACAATGGAATATTATTCAGGCGCCCTGGCTGGCTCAGTTGATGGAGCATGCAACTCTTGATCTCAGGGTTGTGAGTTCAAGCCCCACGTTGGGTGTAGAGATTACCTAAAAAAATAAAATCTTAAAAAAAAAAAAGGAATATTATCCAGCCATAAAAAGAATGAAACACTGACACACACTACATTGTGGATGGATCTTAAAAACATTATGCTGAGTTAGGGCGCCTGGGTGGCTCAGTCAGTTGAGCGTCTGCCTTCAGCTCAGGTCGTGATCTCAGGGTCCTGGGATTGAGCCCCGCATCGGGTGCCCTGCTCAGTGGGAAGCCTGCTTCTCCCTCTCCCTCTGCCTCTTCCCCTGCTCATGCTCTCTCTCTCTCTCTCTCTCACTTTCTCTCAAATAAATGAATCTTTAAAAAAAAAAAAAGCATTGTGCTGAGTGAAAGAAATCAGACATACAAAAGGCCACATAGTATATGATTCCATGTATATGAAATGTCCAGAGTAGGTAAATCTACAGGGACAGACTGGTGGTTGCCAGGGGCTGGGGGAGGGGAAATTAGAAGAGATTGTGCATGGGCGTGGGGTCTCCTTTCGGGGTGATGGAGATATTCTGGTGCCAGAGGGGATGGCTGCACAACACCATGAATGTACTAAATGCCACTAATGGTAAATTTTCTATGTATTTTACCACGATTAAAAACTGATTTAAAAAGTATGTTCTCTCCTCCTATCATGGCAAATGTACTTTCAGAATGACTTAGAAGGCCGGGTTCAAATGAAAACATTTTGAATCCCTAGGAGTCTTGTACTAGAATGTGGGGCTCAGGGAGACCTCAGCTCTCAGCCTGGCCCCCTTTCCAACCTTCAACTCTCTCCTGCATAGCAAGGAGCCTTGTGCCTGCCCCTGGGGACCCCGTGCCGCATGTCCAAGCTTGATCCTCACCCCTCCGCCAGTAGCTGCCCTTGACCACTTGTCAGGCTGGAGGTGGTGGGGTGAGGGGCACCCTGGCCATGTGGTCTGCATTCAGGAAGCACAGGACCATTTGGGCAGGGAATTCTGGGGTCTGAGTACCCCGGGTAAGATGTAAAAGAGGGAGGGAAGAGTTAGGTAGGCACATTCCCTTGGTCACATGGGGAGGGTCCTAGCGGGGGCAAGGTCCCTCCTCACTGAGGTTCATGTCAAATTGCACAGCGGGACCAGGACTGTGATGGGGGAAGGACTGGGGGCTGTGGGAGACTAGCCTGGAAAGTAAGAGATGATTTCCCCAAACGGCAAAGGGTAAATGAGGCATGCTGTCACCTGAGAAACAGGATGCTGGTCCTTTAAGAAGAGGATGGGGACGATAGAACAGGGACCCTCAAGATTTGGGTAAGAAGTTCTCTGGACCTTCCTCACCACTGCCCCACCCCTAACTGTTATAGCATCTAAGGGGGGTCGGGGTCCTGGAGGCCACTTGATCTAATTCTCCATTTCACAAAGGGCAAACCACGGCCTAGAAACCTGGGGCAAGTCATCCACAGTTACCCAGGGGCCAGGCCTCCTGGTTCCCATGGTGCTCAGCCTCTGGTCTCCAGAATCCCTTAGCTGGATCAGTGCCTCCCTCCCCACCCAAGAGCCAGGGTCCAAGAAGGGAGGGCAGTAGTTTATAAGAGTATCGCACGCGTGTGATGTGCCACGTTGGTGACCCTTGGTGGGCAGCTAGCTGGACTTGAGAGGCATCTGGGGTGCCAAGGACAGATGCCATTCTCTGGAGGGGTCAGTGACGCCCCATTCCCGCCCACACACTGCACCATGCATGTGAGTGTGTTCGCTGTGAGGCAGCCAAGTGCGGCAAGGAGGCCAGTGGCTGGTAAATAATTTATCAGGACAGCTGATAGTACCTCCCCAGAACTGCCCGCCAGCCCCCAGCCCCCCTCGAGCCTCGTGCTTGTGCCTCCTGCCTCCTGGCCCAAACCAGCTGGACCAGCTTTCCCAGTGCCCTCCTGCAGCACCCCCTTCCCGCCAGCCAAGTCACAGCCTCCAGGGCACCTTCAGTCAAACGGGTGGTGGGTCCTGATCTTGGAGACCTGAAGGTGGGCTTCTGGGCAGAGATGGCCCTGCAGAGCCAGATGTGGTCTCCGGCCACACCCATGTAAGTGTCCGGGATCAGGGGGGTTGGTGGGCAGGGCCTGGGAGGGGCTCGGAGGTCGCTGGCCTTTCCGCGGGGGTGAGAGCCCCACCTTGGCCTCTCCTAAGGGCACTAGGGGGAATGGAGAGAGCTCAGCAGCCAACCCCATGGGCTTTTATGTCCCCCTCCCTGAGAGAGTCAGGTGGGAGATGTGGACCCCCACCTCCTTTTTTCAGGGATTTTCTGCAGGCCGTCTTCAAGCTCAAAGTCCAGCCTGGGGGTGGGGCTATGACTGGGGAGGGGGCAGGAAATGCCAGGGTCCCTCACTGCCATGTTTTGCCTCTAGAAACATCCCTCAGTGTCCAGGGTGGGAAAAAATGCTTGAGATACAACAGAAAAAGTTAACAGCTCCCAAACTGGGAAAGATGATGGCAAAATCGGAACCATCACCCACTTAGTGAAATGGTCACCAAGTGTTCCTGGTGACAAAAGGCCACGGCCACGAACACTGTTCTTGTAGAGTTGGAGATAAACACTATCAAACGGGGTGTGCAGAGAATTTTAATATTCAAGTTTTGAGGGCATTTTAAAGTAAGAGGGGGGAGGGGCTCCAGAGGTTTGTAAAGAGTTCTGGAAAAGAGTTTCCCTCCCCCGGGACCCCAATTTGGTTGCTCACTCTTTTGGGTCCCCCGTTGCATTATTCACCAACTACAAACCTGGTTGCCTAGCAATGGGAACCCGATCTCCACCCCCCCCCCCCCCCAAGGAAGGGGCAGGGGGATTAAATTTTGGGAATGGGACAGCAGAGGGTGGGGACTTTAGCCCTCCCCCAAGGGCAAACTTATTAGCAGGGGGTCTGGGCTCCCTTTGGGATACCCTGCAAAGCATGACTTCAACCCCCTAATCCAACTGAAATCGGAACTCCCAGGCTGATCTCTGGCCTGTGGCTGCCATAAGAGGGTGCCTAGACTCCCCTCTTCCCTGCAGTGTTCCCAGTGTTTTGGGCCTAAGATCCCTGAGTTCTGATCTCCTGACTCAGTGATCTTAGACAAGTCTTTCCACTACTTCTTGGAGCCTCAGTTTCCCCAGCCATAAAATAGGGACAGTAGTACGATTGCCTCCCAGGATCATTGGGAGGATTAAATGCATTACTGGAGACAAAGCATTTAACAGCACCTGGCATATGGTATGCACTGGCTAATAATGGTTGGCTGATTTTATTCTCAGAATATCAACTCAGCAAAGAGTGGACTACAGTGTCTCAAGATCAGGGCAGGGAGGGAGAGGCGGAGGTGACTGGGGGAGCCTAGCGGAAACCTTCTAGAGCACTTTGAGCACTATAGGTAATAAGCATTGCATTATTATGTCTTTATGATGTCGCCAGGGAAGATCTGGGAGGCCCCAGCAGAGTTTGAGCAATGAGGCTAATGCTCACGCAATAGAGTTAGTGCTCAAATTAATAAATGTTTGAGGGCTTGCCCTGTGCCCTCCTCCCTGGGCTAAATGTCAGGGACAACAGGCAAATAGATAGATCCTTCTAGATATTGGCCTGTGAAGCATGTGCACATAGTGAGTGATCAATGCACATCTGTGATGATAGGTTCATGTGACAATGACTGTCCCAACCCACAGAAAGGGTGGCTCTGTAGGCTGGGAAGTGGGGATCCTGGGGTGCTGCAAGGAGGTCAATGATGGGGGGGATCTCAGGTTAAACCTTAAACAGCAAGACCCCTCTGCCTCCTCCCAGCTCAAGAGTCCAACGCTAGGCTACGTGACCTGGTAACCTTTGCTCCCAGGGAGGAGAGTTGGCAGGTAGCTCCAGTTACCATGGCAATGGCATGTGTCCACTGTGGGATGGACACTTTTCTCCCCAGACTCCCTCATCCCCCAGGGCTGAAGGTATATCCTGGGTAGGAGCCGAGCTCTGGAGAGGGTGTGGAATTGGAAAGAGACACACAGCATGTTAGGGGCCTGGCAGGATTTGAGAGTGCCTGTAGGACAGCCTGGGAATGGTTCTTATAATTAACCATAAACATTATTAATCATAGGAATTACTAAAGTTATTAATAATAAACGACACTACTGTTTTTGGAACACTATGCCCTATTTTTTCCTGCATGGGTGTTTCCTTGCAAGGGCACCTCTCTGCAAGGTGAGGATCAAGTTATTCCAGCCCATTTTACACATGAGGAAACTGAGGCTCAGAGAGGTGATGTAAGGCCTAGGAAGGGCTTTAGCTCAACTTGTCATGGTCTCTGCTCTCCCCGCCCCCCCATAGGACCCCTGGGCTCTCTCCCAACTCCTTTCAGTTGCAAAGGGGAGGCAGAGGAAAATGCTGGGCTTCGGTTGGTTTCCAAGCAGCTCAGGGATCTTGGCTCAGAGAGGAGCATTCAGGAGGTGGCCTGATGCGGGGCGGGGCCCTGGGAGACCCCCTCCGCAGTGTCTGCCTTCTCCCCACAGGCCCATGGCCGAGAGCTCCCTCTACCGGCAGCGGCTAGAGGTCATCGCTGTAAGTGAAGCCCTCCCAGGGCGCTCCGCCCGGCGTGCTGGGCACTCCTAGTCTTGCCCCAGGTCTCTTCCTCACCTCTCTCTCAATCCGGGAAGCAGGCCTAACGCTGTGAAGTGTGTGGTGGGGGGAGGGGGAAGGCACCCTCAGCTCCAGCCCTGCCTGGGGCGCCCCACCTAAATCCTCAGGCCCCTCTGCTCCCCAGTTCCTCTATGCGGTCACCACCACCCTCAGAATGGTGAGGCTGTGTACTCCACACTCCGATGCTCCATTCTTGAACCCCTGTCTCCCAAACACCCCATGTCTGAACCCCATTTCTCAGACCCCCATCTCTGGATCCTCATCTCTCTGGACCCCATCCCTGTGAACCCCATCTCATTAATCCCTAGTCTCTGATCTCCCGCTTCTGCACCCCCATCTTCCTGGACCCCATCTCTACACCCCAGTCTCTCTGAACTTCCATCTTTCTGACCCCTATATCTGAACCCCATCCCTCTGAACCCCCATCTCACTAACTCCTATCTCTCAGCCCTCGATTTCTGCACCTCCATCTCTCCGGACCCCATCTCTACGCCCCAGTCTCTCTGGACGCTCACGACGGCACCCCCTCCCTCTGATATCCGTAACTGGACCTCCATTTCTCTGAACCCCCCCTCTCTGTAACCCTATATCTCGGACCCCCACAGCTCCGTCTCCCCCTTGGGGATCCCCATTCCAAGGCCCCGCCCCCACCCCCTTCCACAGACCCCCATTCGGCGCGGGCGAGGCCTCCGCAGCATCCCGGGCGCGGCCGGCCCCGCCCCTGCCGCCCCGCCCCCACCCGCTGCTGAGTCAGCGCCTCCGCAGCCCCCTCCCCGCCCGGGGCCCCGACGTGCTCTCCGCCGCCCCGCCCGGCTCGCAGCCCCGGGAGTCCCGGGAGCCCCCGCGAGCCCCGCGGAGGAGGGAAGGCGGAAAGGGAGGCGGCGGCCCCGCCCGGCCCGTGGGCAGCTCCCGGTCCTCTGTGCGCAGGAGAAGCGGCGGCTGCAGGAGGCGATCCGCGCCGCGCGCCGGGAGCTGGAGGAGGAGAAACTCCGCGTGGAGCGGCTCAAGGTTGGGGGCGGGCAGGGGCGCCTCCCCAGCCTGGGCAATGAAGTGGGGGTGTCTGTGAGAGTCGGTTTGGGGGGAATCATAGGAGCCTGTGTCCAATTTGGGGGAGCAATTGGGGGCATGGGTTCCAGCTTGGGGGGCATTTTTCCTCTGCTTGGGAGAGTGGGGGGAGGTAGTGGTGGTGATGGGGACATTTGTACCACCTTTGGGGGAAGAGTATGGGGACAGTGAAGGTGTTTGTCCAGCTTCGGGGTAGGGAGGGGCCAAAAGAGACGTTGCTTTCACCTCTGCCAGCGCCTGTCCCATTGTGGAAGATGATGGGTGTTTTGTTCTAGGCTGGAAGAGCTATGGGCTGGTAATGGGCTGTCTGTCCCACCCGGCAATATTGGGGTGCACTGTGAGGCCATGTATCATATCCCACCCTGAAGGAGAAATGTCTGTCCCATTCGGGTGGTTTTGGGCAATAAGAAATCTTCCCAGCCTAGGAGATTAGGAGGGGACCCTACAACCGGGGGGGGGGGGGGGGGGGGGGGGGAGGGCCACCCCCGGGCCCCCCCCCCCCCCCCGAGGTCTC